>NW_027697003.1:0-350 GCF_054177405.1 Leptonychotes weddellii | reverse complement strand
TAAGCATTACTCACACACACAATTCAGTCCATCACCCTCGTATCCATCTTTACATTTACACTTGTAGGACCCGTGTACGTTGTAACATCGAGCAAAGCGGCTGCAATGATACTGACCAAGGGAGCATTCATCTATATCTGCATCAGGAAGCAGGAAAAGAAGAAGTTTATTTGGGAGAGAAGTATGAAGACATCAAAAATATATAGAGTTTCAAAACAAAAAATATTTTTTGGAAGGTCCACGTAAAACCAGCAGATAAATGGAAGAAACAAAGTACCCATGCATCCAGAACCACCAAATGGTTGCACGGGGCTTCTGTTTAATGTAATGCCAGCACCGTCCCCTGCCGC
>NW_027697002.1:0-350 GCF_054177405.1 Leptonychotes weddellii | reverse complement strand
TTACTATCCTGAAAGTGAAAAGACAGCCCCCAGAAGGAAGGAAATATTTGCACATTATGTATCTACTAAGAATCTGTTGTCCAGAATATGTAAAGAGCTTTTAAAACTCCTCAACAAAAAGACAACCCAATTTTTAAAATGGACAAAGGATTTGGATAGACCCTTCTCCAGAGAAGTCATGGGGAGTTGGGTGTTTAATGCATACAGAGTCTCCCTTGGGGAGAATGAAAAAGTTCTGGAGAATGATGTACAACTGTGGGAACTCAGCTAAGGCCAGAGAACTGTGTACCTAAAATGTTTTGGGTGGTAAATGTTATTTATGTTTAGTCACAGTGAAAAGGTGAATGAAG
>NW_027697001.1:0-6558 GCF_054177405.1 Leptonychotes weddellii | reverse complement strand
CCCAGTGATGAGTATTAACCGGAATGCACGTACTGCATGGAGCACTGGGTGTTATACGAAAACAATGGATCGTGGGTCACCACATCAAAAACTAATGATGTGGGGCGACTGGGTGGCTCAGTCGTTAAGCGTCTGCCTTCAGCTCAGGTCATGATCCCAGAGTCATGGGATCGAGCCCCGCATTGGGCTCCCTGCTCGGCGGGAAGCCTGCTTCTCCCTCTCCCCCTCCCTCTGCTTGTGTTCCCTCTCTCGCTGTGTCTCTGTCAAATGAATAAATAAAAAAATCTTAAAAAAAAAAAAACAAAAAAAACTAATGATGTATTGTATGGTGACTAACATAACATAATAAAATTTAAAAAAAAAAAGAATGTGCAGCTCAGTGACCACGGGCTACCTCTCTCAAAAAGGAGACTTTTTCTTTTTTTAAAAAAAAGATTTTATTTATTTATTTGACAGAGAAAGAGACAGCGAGAGAGGGAACACAAGCAGGGGGAGTGGGAGAGGGAGAAACAGGCTTCCTGCTGAGCAGGGAGCCCGATGGGGGACTGGATCCCATGACATGACCTGAACCGAAGGCAGATGCTTAATGACTGAGCCACCCAGGCGCTCCCAAAAGGAGACTTTTTCTTAATTTATAACAATGAAAATGATGAAAGCTAACATTAAGCACTTATTATTGCTAGAAACTATGTGCACATTCCATAACATATGGTGTCTCATTTGATTTTCACAACTCTATAAGGTAGAGATAATCTTGTCCATTATAGGTGATAAAAATGAGGTTCAGAGGGGTTAGGGAGCTTGCCCACATTCACACAGCTAGCACGTGAGCTAATAAGTGGAGCTGGGATTTCACCCAGAGAGGGCAATGAGGTGACCAAGGGCACACAGAGTATAGGAGGCAGAGCCAGAATTTGAACCCAGGTCTCCTGACTCCCAGCCATGGGGTCTTAATAGTAACAGCTTCTACTTCTACCCAAGCCTGGTCCTCCTTGGGGATGGGTGCCTGGGGCCAGGAGCCTGGGTCTGGGGGATTCCATCTTGGTGGTTGGTGTTGAGGAGGGCTTCAGGGGAGGCAGGTTCCAGACCCTGCTCTGCTTCCTTCTCTTCCCAGGCCAAGTGGAAACACCTGGTGTCAGAGGGCAGCACCCATCTGAACATGTTTGAACACATCAGCCTCATGACCCTGGACAGTCTGCAGAAATGTGTCTTCAGTTTTGACAGCAATTGCCAGGAGTGAGTCTTTGCCCTGGGCATGAGAACATAAGGGAGTGGATGGGGAAGGGAGGACTGGTCAGCACAATCAGAGGGGACTTCCTGGAGGAGATGGATCAGAGCTAGACATTGAACGACAAGGAAGGGAAAGAGAAAGAGTGATCCTTTCAGGTAGGTAGAAATGTTTGATAAAGGCCATGGGGCCACAATGAGCAAAGCATGTGCCACAGTGAGGAGTCACCTTAGGAATGAGGTTGGAGGGTTTGGCAGGGGCTGTATCTTAAGGACATTCAAAATCCAGACAAAGGCATATGAACTTTATCCTGAGGTTTCCAGGGAGGCATGGAAGGTGGTTGAGCAGTTGAGGGTCATGGTCAAAGCTGTTCTTGGACATCTGACTCTAGAGAAGACCAATCATTGTGTAGATGGCGGATGGTATTGACATTGAATGCAAGACTAGGGAGGGGCCTGGGTCCATTGACCAAAGGGGAAAAGATAAAGTCTGAATTGCATGGAGAAGGAGGAGGAAAGCATAATGTCCCAGCTGGGATAGGGTGCCTGGGGCATAGGGGCAGCTCATAGAAATGGGAATCAGGGAGAGAAGAAATTCTGGAGAGTCCCGTCTCCTGGATCATCCCCACCATGTACCTGTGGGGTCATCTGTTCTCGGATACTCAGTTTTCTGATGGGAGGTAGCTCCCAGCTTCTGGTGGGAGGCATTTTCTCAGTCTTCAGGTGAGCTAAGCTGTTGCCCCCCTTCATGTCCCCATCCTGCAGGAAGCCTAGTGAATATATTGCTGCCATCTTAGAGCTCAGTGCCCTTGTGGCAAAACGACACCAACAGATCCTCGTGCACAGGGACTTCCTGTACTACCTCACTCCAGATGGACAGCGCTTCCGCAGAGCCTGCCGCCTGGTACACAACTTCACAGCTGCTGTCATCCAGGAGCGGCGCCGCACTCTCCCTGATCAGGGTGTTGATGACTTCCTCAAGGCCAAGGCTAAGACCAAGACTTTGGACTTCATTGATGTCCTCCTGCTGACCAAGGTGGGTTTCTCTGGGATCTGAATTCAAGAGGTAGAATGGACTTTGATTTCAAATTTCAGATTGAAGAACTGAGACTTGATTCAGAGGGCACTGGGGAGCCATGGAAGGTGCTGAGGAGGAGAGGGATGGATTAGGGATATGTTTTAGAGATGACTATGTGGAATGCAGCCTGCAGGGGACTGCTATGTCTGAAACTGGGAAGGGCCTAAGATTTTATTCTACTTAATATGGTAGTCTAGTGTGCGTGTGTGTGTGTGTGCGTGTGTGTGTTTATTTACATACAAGAACCTAGATCAGAGAAGCCCATTTATTGCTCACAGAAGTAAGGGTAGCCAGAGTAAAATTGTAGGTGTGATTCCCCATTCTAAAATTCTTCTGAGAGCTACATGATGCTTTTATCTGTACATGCAGCCATGCTTCCATCACAGGAGAGGTAACTCTACATTATGAATCTTGGAACTTATGAAGGACTGCTGACAAATCTGCCCCTTCTTATTCTGAGAGAGAGAGAGAGAGAGAGAAAGAGAGAGAGAGTTGGTGTATAAACAAGTCCTCTTCACTGAGAAGGCAAAGCAATGTTTACAGGTTCTGTTGGCTTATTGCCAGGGGAGTTGAAGAATCTCTGGATTTACTATCCTAGAATGTGAGCAAATGGCTCTGGAGCAATGCTCAATCTCTAACTTCCAAGGGAAGTTGTCATTCAATATCCTGTAATCCAGGTTGCCAGTTCAATTTTTTTCTGAAAATCCTCATCAGGTAGAAACATGAAAATATTCATGGATCATTGATTTCTCCCACCAGGAATGAAGGAGGAGGGAAAGAGGCCAAGGAGGAGAGCTGTGGAGTAGGGTCTCTGGTGATAGTGAGCAAAGGAGGTGTAAGAGTGTAGGGTGGGCTTGGGTTTTTGGATTGTCTCAGGTTAGGCTCAGGAGCTCTCAGAGCTGATATGATTCGGTGTGTGTGTGTGTCGGGGGGGTGTCTTATTTCTCTCCAGGATGAAGATGGAAAACAATTGTCAGACGAGGACATCCGAGCTGAAGCTGACACATTTATGTTTGAGGGTGAGCATCCCAGTGTGGGACTATAGGGGGGCAGGGGTTTGTCCAATCCCAGGGACTTGGCAGGTTGGCCCTGGACCACCCCATCCCACCTCATCCTCCCCATCCCCGCTGACGCCCTTAATTAAGGGTGCTGTCCACCCTTTGGTGCTGAATAAGCCCAGAGATGTAAGTCTGGTTGCCTCTCAGGCCATGACACCACAGCCAGTGGCCTCTCCTGGGTCCTGTACAACCTTGCAAAGCACCCAGAATACCAGGAACGCTGTCGGCAGGAGGTGCAAGAGCTCCTGAGGGACCGTGAGCCTCAAGAGATTGAATGGTGAGTGCAGGTCATCATGGTTTGTTCCTGAACCTCTCTCATTGGCTTTGTTCCCTAGTTGGGGAAGGGGAAGAATCTTTTGGTTAATTCTGTCATTATTGCTTAGTGAAAATAGGAGCAGAGCTCAGAGACAGGGCCTGTACCCAGCCTGGAGAGCAGGGGAAAGTGAGAAAAACCTGGGCTGCTGAGAGAATTAGTGACAATGTATGAAGGCAGATGATGCCACTTAGTACATATTCAGTAAGTGAACTTCCACTCCATTCTCTTACTTTTCTCTCTTAAATCACATTTTTTTACCCTGAACATCTTTACTCCCTAAATGTTTGTTTCTCTCTTGCCTTCTAATTCCTTCCATATTGTTCAGTCCAGGATTCGTTTGGGATATGTGGTTTTAAAATCATTCGCTTCTTGTCCAGGAACACCTGCATCTTCATCCATCCAGCCCCCATTCAGAGAACAGTGCCACACTGCCTTTCTATTCCCGGTTCTGTACCTTCTCCAATTCTTACTAGTCCATACTCTGTCCTGGAGACCCAAGAAGGAACCGGCCCTGGCCCTTGTCTTCCAAGAGCTCTAGACTGGTGGGGGAATTGTGTAGGGTCAGGACACTCCTGGTCCACATGGGCTGGACTAGGGTGGAGAGTATGAGAGGCAAGGCTAAGGGTAGAGAGGGTGCCTCTGCTGGGACACTGAGTGATGATCAGTAGATATTTGGGTGTGGTTGGGGTACAGTTAGTTCAAGAGGACAGAGTGGGCAAAAGTGAAGAGGAGCAGAGGAAGGGAAGAGGGAAAGGGAGAAGAGAGGGGGAAGGAGGGAGAAGGGCGGAGACAGAGAGAAAGAGAGAAGGGAGGAGGGGAGGAGAGAGAGAGAAAGAGAGGCAGACAGGCAGACACACAGGGGGAGACAGAAAGAAAAAGAGAAAGAGACACTGACTCATGGTGAGGTGATGTGGCTGGGGAATGGCAGCAGAGGCTGGTTGTGGGAGACTTTAGAAGCAATGTTATTGGCTTCAGTTGTTAACCCAAGAGCAATGGGGAACTGCGGGAATTGTTTGAGCAGGAGGAAGACAGGTCAGATCTAGGTACCAGGAAGATCTTTCTAGGGCTAGTGTGGGGAACATACTGGAGAGGACAAGCTGCAGCATGGGGACCAGGGAGGGGATTCTGAGGTCTGGGGCAGGCCAGGGGCTTGGGGATGTTGAGCAGGCATTGAACTGGACATGAGCCAAAGGCAGACGCCCAACCAACTGAGCCACCGAGGCACCCCTATAAAAGAGAGTTTATAATCAGGGCACCTGGGTGGCTCAGTTGGTTAAACGTCTGACTTTGGATTTTCACTCAGGTCATGGTCTTGGGGTTGTGAGATTGAGCCCCATGTCCGGCTCCATGCTCAGCATGAAGTATGCTTAAGATTCTCTCTCTCTCTTTCTCTCTGCCCCGTCCCCCTCCCCCTCAAATAAATTAATAAATTTTTAAAAGAAAGGGAGAGTTTATAATAGAAATGAACTTTTTCTTAATCTTCACTCTAGGACCAACTCCTGTCAATGATTTCCTATGTGTCCTTCCAGAAGACCTTTATCCTTATACCCACATTTATATGAAAACTATCTCCCTACCCCATCCAATGGGAATTAAGGTCTATACATTAGCAACGTGTCTTTGAGATCTTTTTTTCCCTCAAAACATGAATGTTGGAAAAGTAGTTTTGAATTACAAAAACAATGACGAGAACAAGTTCTTCTTGCCCTGAGACATTATAAAGGAGACTACAGTTATCATTGACTTCCTGCCCCCCAACTGAATCCCCTCCTGTCTCCCTAGGGGTTTCCAGATTCATTGATTTGTCATGTGTCTTTCCATAACTATCTGTCTATCATCTATATCATCTATATCTATCGTCTTTCTCTCTCATCTTCTTGTCCTTTAACACAATTTCCATTTCTGTATACATACAGTTTGTAACTTGTTCTATTTACTCAACAGTGTGTCTTACAGCACCTTCTTTCTGTGTGCTGCATAGCTGTTCATAGTTCACTTGGTTCGCCCCTTTAGGTCACTCATGTTAGTATTCTCAATTATACTAGACATTGCTGAATTTTCTTCCAGAGTCTCTGTGCTGATTTACTTTTCAGCCTGCAGTGTGTGATAGGACTTGTGAGCCCTAATTCCTCCTTTTTGATTGCTGTGTAATATTCTACCATAATGGCAGTGACATAATTTATCTAAACCTCTCCCACTGTGGATATTTGGATTGTTTCTAGGCTTTGGCTAAAATAAACATGGGATAGTCAACATCTGTGAACACTGACCCACGCTTACACATGTGAACATCTCTCCAGTGCAAATTTCCAGAAAGGCAGTTGCTGAGTCAAAGACAGTCTGAGTTTTTGTCATTTTTATAGCTATTACAAATCTATTCCTGTCAGCCGAATTTGATGTTGTCAGCATTCCCATACCTTTTTTTTTTTCTGGTGTGTATAATTTAATGCATATTTGCAAAATATATTACATATACATATATTAGTATACATATATATACATATGATATATGTTATGTACATATAGTATACATAATATTTTAAAATTTTTATTGTTATGTTAATCACCATACATTACATCATTAGTTTTTGATGTAGTGTTCCATGATTCATTGTTTGTGCATAACACCCAGTGCTCCATGCAGAACGTGCCCTCCTTAATTCTTATCACCAGGCTAACCCATCCCCCACCCCCTCCCCCCTAGAACCCTCAGTTTGTTTTTCAGAGTCCCTAGTCTCTCATGGTTCATCTCCCCCTCCGATTCCCCCCTTCATTCTTCCCCTCCTGCTATCTTCTTTTTTTTTCTTAACATATATTGCATTATTTGTTTCAGAAGTACAGATCTGTGATTCAACAGTCTTGCACAATTCACAGCACTC
>NW_027697000.1:0-14554 GCF_054177405.1 Leptonychotes weddellii | reverse complement strand
GGGGGGGGGAAATCCGAGGGGGAGACAAACCATGAGAGATAATGGACTCTGAAAAACAAACTGAGGGTTCTAGAGGGGAGGGGGTTGAGAAGATGGGTTAGCCTGGTGATGAGTATTAAAGAGGGCACGTTCTGCATGGAGCACTGGGTGTTATGCACAAACAATGAATCATGGAACATACATCAAAAACTAATGATGTAATGTATGGTGATTAACGTAACAATAAAAAATAAATGAAAAAAAGTTTCAACTCATTGCAAACTAAAGGAATCTAAATAATGCAAACCTTAAGTTTTATCATGGATGTTCACAAATTTTCTGTTTGATTCCCTTAGACAATTTTAGAAGGATTCATTATTATGCCCCATTTTGCAGATGTTGAAAATGAGGCTTAGATATTTTTAGGTATAACACTTGGACTCAGGTTTCCTAAACAGGCCTGAAGTTCAGCCTCTAGAGAGCATGCCCCGAGACCAACAGCAAATTCTCAGCCTCATCTCAGCCCTACTCAGTCAGAAACTGGGGATTGGAGGGAAGACAGCAGTCTGCAATTCATTAAGTCCTCCAAGTAATGCTGATGCACACTCAAGTCTGAACAACACTGCCCCAGAACTGTACAGGTAAAGCACCAGAGGAGATTTAAAGAAAATAGTGATGCCTGGGTCCGCTGCTAAGGGGTCTGATTTAATTGGTCTGGAGTGTGTCCAGGTATCTGGACTTTTAGAAACTCCCTGAGAAGTTCTAATGTGCAGCCAGGGTTGCAAGCTGATGCCCTTTTAGAGTGACAGTCCCAAACCATAAATGCCCCTTACACTTTTGAAGTATTTTCAGCCTCTACTGCTAACCAAGGTAGGCAGATTGTTGCTAGACAGTTATTTAATTAGATAGGATACTTCTAAAAGTGTCTCATGAAGACTTTGATTTCCCTTTGCACCAAATATTAGGATGCTGTCTGTAAAAGAATAGGGCATACCCCTCTCACTGAAGAGAAGTAAATGGAATGTTCTTTGGGTTGAAGAAAAAAAAAATAAAAAGAATGTCATTTGGATTGGCCCCATATGGTTCAGTTACTTCTCAATACAGCACAAATTCATTTTAATTTAATGGATTTGTTACAAATTTCCTGAAAAGCTTTTTCAGAAGGAGGTTGTGAATTAGCAGCTCAACATCCTACTGAGGAAGTCATTATGTAGCTAGCTCCAAGCTGAGATAATCAAATAATAACTGACAATTTATAACTTCCAAAGTAATATTCTTAAATATGAAATTGTGAAAGGGAACATTTGCCAACAGCATTACTGCAGTGGAGATGATTAGCTTTCAAGACAACAAAAAAGTGTGCCTCCTTCTTCGTGGCCATCTGCCCTTGCCTTGGAGATATTTGGGCAGCGGGCACTGATCCAAGTCATTTCTCCTTCTGTAGCTTCCTCTACTGGGCCCAAGAGCATTAGCCACAAATTCAGGGACCCTGCAGAAATATTTTATTTACTCAATTGGTAATGAAAACTAGCAAAAAAATGTGCTAATTTGAATGATGCCAGAGTGGGGGGAGTGTAAGAATGTCCCATGTTTGGGACATGAGATGTCTCAAGGAAATGTTGTTTGGGGTAGAATCAACACAGTAACTGGCTGAATCACTGCATTCGTCACAGTAATTGTCTAATGGGGTTCTAAGCTAAGGGGTCTCTAAATAAACCCAAATAGGCGATCTTGAGATTTGCTTAAGACTCAACATTTTCATTACCTTCCGAGCAATATTTTATGATCTCTGGTTCAAAAATATTTTTTTCACATGAGGATCAATTTTTAGGGTTTCTGACAGACTAACTGGGTATTAAGAAATTTTATTCTGTGAAGAAAAATTCCTCTCACTCTCAAGAAACATCTCATCCATTACGATTGCTGATGCTTAATTGCACCTCATAGTAAGCTCTACTTTTTATAATAGATCATATGTTCATACCATCAGATATTAATACATCTGTGGAACTCACTAATCTATGCATATTTTTAATTCCTAGTAAGAATGTCAGTTCCCCGAGAACCGGGCCAGGCAAGGACAATGTGCCTCACAGTTAAAATCCATCTTTAGGTCTTAGATATATGGTAGGCATGCCACACGTCTGGTAGTTCTGATGGGGCAGTCTGGATGAATCCACTCACTGTGTTCACACAACACTTTAACCTCTGAGACAAGTGACCTTCAAAACCTGGCTTTGCTACAAACTACCTATGTACCTTGGGCAAATTGTATGGTATGTGACTCAGTTTCCATGGCTTGTGCCTCAGTTTTTCCACTGGTAAAATGTGATAAAAGTTGTACCAACTTCATAAATTTGTTTTGGAAAGATTAAGTTATTTAATTTGGGGAAAATTCTTAAGAACAGAGCTGAGCACATGTTAAGAGTTAGCTAGTAGCAGTAGCAGGGTGGCCACTTTCATGGGAGAGATTTGATTTCTGGGACCCAGAAGAACACTTTGCCATTAAATGTCACCTGTATCTGCATGATTTGGTGTCTTAACTGAAAGTCATGTCATCTTCTTCCTGTTGAATAGATAAATCCTTGTGCCCCCACCCTCCCCACATAAGGTTCAAATTTTAAGCCTGTTGCCTGGGGTGGTCTTACCACTGAGAGCAACTGAAATGTCACAGGGTTTGAGTCCCCAGCACCTCCCTGTGACATGAAAAGCCATGGGGGAAATGGAAGCTCAGTTTAAATGGAGAAAGGAGGTAAAAATGAGAGAGGGAAACGAGCCTGGTGTCAATTGGTGGGAAACCAAGGCCTTGTGGAGGAACAGATGCTTGGTGGGGGCGGGGGGCAGAAATGGACACAACTTAAATGTAAGGACAGTTGGATGCATCAGTAAAATAATTAATTGAATTGTAATTAAGTTAGGGTAAGAAGACCAAATGTACCAAATGCAAGTATAACAAATACAGTATGTCAGAATCCCAACAGGGAACAGATGTGCAATCATTCTCAAATTAGGATCATTTTAGGAGAGATCATTAAAGGAAATATTTACAAAATTGTAGGCAAGGTGTTTCTTTGGCCACCAGGTTTGGGAAGTTTCTGGCTGTTAGTGCTCACAGTCCCCTCTGAATGCCCTCTGGCTGAGATGGGTTAATTGAAGTTAGAGGGAGGTCTACAGACACTGTCACATGACAAGGACATTATCATCTGCTTGTGTCCTTTGCTGTTACATTTGGATAATTCAGAAAGGAAGTGCAGAGTGGATCTTGAAGTTTTTGATGACAGATCTTTGAAACTGGCCTGATGTCTCAGTAAACTGCCTTTGGAGTTTATTTTTATCAAGGACCAATTGAGCCAGTAATTCATGGATCCTTTCTTTCTTTTCACTACACATTCAACTTATATTGAAGTACTTATTACAATTCTAGGACTGAGGAAGAAACAAAAGAAATGCAGCTTCTTTTTCATCTTCAAGAACTTACAATCTTACTGAGGAGATATGACACAAAGAAGCTTTATGGTCTGATGGGAAGAGGGTTGACATGGGCGACAAAGACCTGAGCATCCCTGTCAATGACACATTCCTGTCCTTGTTCTTTATCTTCTTTGAAATTTATTTTTACTTACCTGGGTGAAGGCAGTGGCTAGGGAATGGAAGATAGGGACAGATAGGGACATCTCGGTGGGGCTCTCAGTAACTTTGAGAACAAACACAATGTTGTCGTAGAGAACTATGAAGTCCAAGACTGGTCAGACCTGGGGTTACTTTCTAGATGAATGGACATCAGCAAATTAATTTTGGGAAGACTGCTTTCCCAGCTGCAAAATGAGGGAAACAATAGATGCTCTTCAAGGTTGCTTTAATTTGATGTAGCACAGGTTAGCGAATTGCCACATTGCAGGTTCCTTAAAGGCAGTAGCTATTTTTCCTTTCTCTTCTAATGGCCATGTATCAGTACCCTGGGGTGGATTCTCATATGGGCAAGAATTTGATAAATATTGCTTGGTTTTATTTAACTACATAAGTGTCTAGCACATAGTAGACAATTAAAAATAGATTTATTATTATTTAGCTCATTTCTAGCTCTGAAATTATGTGATTCATTGATAAGATTTAAATGACAATTACCAATAAAAGGGATAATTCTTTATTTGCCAAAGTATTGTGTCATCTGTTCATTCAGAGATGAAACTCATTGTCTCTTTGCCAGAGTGAAGGCTGAAGGAATTGGACAAGGAAGAGGAGAGGTAATGCAGGGTTTTAGGAGAAGCTTAGAAATGGGCCTTCTAGGACATGAGCCTGATGATTGGAACAGTCCTAGAATTCTGGATCCCTAGAGACTGTTGTAAGTGGGATTCTTCCAACAGCCAATCCTGAGCCAAGGGTCTACCTGTCAGTGATTTATTAAGGGCATTCTCCCAGGAGAAGTTGGTAATGTGATAAGGCAGGGTAGGGAAGGGGTGCAATATCAAGTGGAGACCCAGCCTCAGCCTGTTCCCATGGGAGCTCTGGAGCATGAATTATACCTCAGGTTTATTTGTCCCATCAGAAGCAGAGGGTTGGGATTTTGAACTTCTGCCTCAGTCAGTCACTGGCTAAGCAACTTCCAGTGTTGGGGAGTGGTGGGAGCTATAAGCTTCCAGGCAGTTCCACCAGCTTAAGGACAGTCTTTGGGAGTATGGCATAGGTGTGAGCCATCAGCAACAAAGCACAAGGAAGTTGGAGGGTGGGTGTACAGAGCCATTAAGGGATCCATAGTGATATTGGTGGAGCACCAATAGTGTATGATACCGAGGCAGCAGTAGAAGGGGGCTGCCTTAGATTAGAGCTCTAAGAGTCTGGATTCTGACACCAGGTTTCATTTTCCAGTGGTCTGTCTGGAAAAAGGCATTAAGTAGTTGATGTTGACCCATCTCCTCCTGATCTAATTCAGTCCCATGCAATTTTGTAGTAATAGCACAAGGTGCTGCTTGAGCAGCTTCAAAGGGATGAGGTGGCTGTTGTAGCAAAAGTAATTTCTCTAGAGTTTAAGAGAAGAAGTGAAGATGGCTCTTCAAGGATAGATGCTGAAAAGATGGTGGTTAATGTATAGAAAGGAGGAATTGTTTCTGAAGACAGGAAGGCCACCACAAGGGGGATCAGCTACTAGCCCCAGGTGTCTGTGTTTTCTCTGAGGAGGTCTGTTTAGGGACCTCTTTCACCTTCTCTGAGCCTCCAGCACAGTCAGGGTTAGCAGTGGCATGGGAAAAAGAACTTGCAGGATGTTTCTATTGTGAGGAGCCCAGGCACTGCCCAACTACTGCTGGCCAAGATCTGTGCAGGGCCCTTCACATACTTTACATCTTTCTAGGACAGTCTTGTGAGATAAGCAGCAAATCTTCTCTGACAGGGGAGAAAGCTGAGACAAAAAAAGCTCAGGCATACTTCCAGGAGGTGATTGGTGGGCAGGATTCCCAGAGCAGTCTATACTAATTTCAAACCCAGAAGCCTCTCACTTCAGCCAAAGAACATCTTTATATTCTAAAGAGCTTATTATGGACAAAGTTAATCCTTGAATTGACAGTTTAAATTAAAACAAAATAAACTTCAAATGTCAATTTACATTTCAATTTTTAGGCAATTTCTGGTAGCAAAAGTAGAAAGACAGTCCAAATTCTGACATGGGCAGATATTTTTGGCGAGGGCTGAATATGGGATTATTTGTATATTAAAGTAAGTGATCCCTACCCAGTGGCCAGAAAAAATGCATTTCTCTAGAGCAGATCGTTTGCTCATATCCTATCAGAACTGATAATTGCATAAACAATGATGTCACACTAAGTGATGAAAAGTAGAATCTAATGTGTGGCTTATCTATAGCAGGTGGAGTGTTTAGGATATGTCTTCTGTATATTAACCTCATCTTGGGCTGTGTCTCACATTTTATTTTTGCCTCATTTTCCCATATAATGGCCATTTGTTTTCCAGCTTCAACCCTATCTGTAATAATTATTTCTTTTAATTATAGACCATTAATATAATGACATTCTAACAATGTCAAGGGCAGTAAATGAGACCTTATTTTACCCCTCTGTCACTTGGGACTATATCCATTAATACATTTATCATATTACAATATAATCTTCCCATTATAGCATGTGCTTCCCACTGATTCACAAGCCCTTTAATAGCAGGAGCTAGATTTTATGCAAATCTTTTTTTTTTTTTTAACTCCCAGATCTTTTATGCTTTAATAGCTGTTGTTCAGTACACAAGTGGTCACTAGTGTTTGGCTCATGCCAGTGGATTGATTAGTCTACACCAGGCACTGATGATGGCTGCCATCTCATAACAAATTATCCCTATGGCTGAAAACCTGCCATGAATTATTTTGGTGTATATTAAAATAAATACGTATTTAATCAATGAAAAAACCACAGTAAACACCAGTGATATTGTCCATTTATGTATAAGACAACATATACATCCTTCCATTCTTAAAAGGCAGGGGGGATATACATAAATATACATAGAAATATAACAGAAAAAAAATGTTAATTTTGGTTATCACTAGGGTCAGGAATTAGAGATGAATCTCATTTTTCATTCCACTATTCACCAATATCCAACAATTCTAACAATGAAAATGCCAGAGATACAATAAAATATATTTTAAAAATGTAGTTAAAAATGGAAGGAAAAAATCCTTAAAAAATAAGAAGGGAGAGGATAAAACTTGTTGTAAAGGCATATTTCCACTTGGAAAGATGTTTATGTCTATAGTGAACATTGTTGCCTTGGCTGTCCAAGAGTAATTAAATATATTGTCCCTCCAGAGGTACAGGTATTATATTAAATTTTTACATTAGTCATTAAAGATTTATTTCTGGTGTCTCACTCTTGACAGAACAATCTTCCAAGTATTAGATTTTACTTTTTAAATTATTCTCTCTACTCTCCCAATTTAAGTCACTTATTTAAAAAAAAAAAAAGAAGTTAAGAATTGGGATTGTGACTTTAATTATTTCTTGATGTATTTGTGCTTTTTGCCAGGCAGAAAAAGTAAGCAACAGCTTCTAGCAGGGTTTCCCAGGGTTGTCCTTGGCATCAGGTCCCTGGAATGAATGAGTAGGATTATTTCAGGGAAGAGGACTAATCTTAGAAATGAAAGGGTGAAAGCCCTTTGTTCCTGATGGCTATCATTTTATAACAAACAAGCCCAAAACATAGAGACAAAACAATAATCACTCCATTTTGCTCACAATCAGTGGGTTAGGAATTCCGGCTGGGCTCAAGTGGGTGATGCTTTTGCCCCATATGATGTTGACTAGGGTCACTTGATGGTGTTCAGTGGAAGCTGGTCTGGTCTGGAGGGTCAAAGTGGCTTTCACTTACTTAACTGGTACTTTGTACAGATGGCTGGGAGACTGGGCTTAGCTAATCCCTTCTTCATCTCCATGTCATTGCAAGATCTCTCTTGTGTCTTCTCTAGGAGTCTGGCAGCAACACAAGCAAGTGCTCAAGGAGGTAGGAAATGGAAGCTGCCAGGGTCTTAAGGTCTCATGTCAGCATTACTTCTGCCATTATTTTTTCCTCAAAGCATCCACAGAACACACTGAGGTTCAAAGAGAGGGGCATCAAGGGGTATCAAGAAATATATGGCTCTCTTTAATCCAGGCGATTCTCCTATAGGGGTATTACCTCTAGAAATAAGATACCCCAGTCTTATTGTCTCTAAATTGATACATCAAAACTCTTGGACCTTTCCAGAGAGTGACCAAGGTCAAGTTAACCCACATTTGCATGGGACTAGATAATGGGATGTATTAGAGTCAAGGATTGACATTTGTTCCTGTTGTTCCATAGACACCCTTTAAAATCCTTAATTATAAAAAATGGGTCATAAACTATATATCAAGGTCTATGATAAAAATATATTCTCTGGATCTATGTTTAATTATAAGCAAAACTGAATGACTCTTACCTTGTTTGAGATAATTCATCATATATTCTAGAGAAAATAATGAAAGGTGGAGTTATCTAATATATGTTAGATAGATATAGAAATTCTAGTTGAGACTTTTTTTTTTTCTTAATGTGCCAGGCATTGTTCTAGGTTCTGGAGATCTGTTGAATAAGATTTTTCAAATTGCTGTCTTCCTGGAGTTTACATTCTCATGAGAGAGACAGATAATAAGTAAATAAATACATAGACATGTAGTTTCAGGTACAGGAAAGTCCAGTGAAGAAAAGTGACAAGTAACGAGCTACAAGTTGATTGTGGAGGCAGGAAGGGGGCATTTCTCTTTTGACAGTGAAGGGGGCTCTCCCGGCAAGTGACATTCAAACAGATATGTGAACAAGGTGAGGAAGGTAACCATATGGCAATACCAGAAAAGTTTCTTTGATTTGGAAAAAAACAAGAAACGTAAACTTCCTGAGGCAGAAATCAGCTTTAACTATTTGAGCAGCACAGAGTGGTTGAAGCAAAGTCAGAAAAGCAGGCAATTCTGTTATTAAATGCCACCCAAAACTCAGTGGCTTAAATCAATAATAACCATTTACTGTCCCACATTGATTCTGTTGGTCAAGCATTCAGGAGTTGCTTGGCTGCATGGCTGTGGCTCCCAGCCTCTCATGAGGCCACAGTCAGGTGGGGCTGCAGTCAACTGCTGACTGATGGACTGGAGGGTCCGGGAGAAAGCCTTGTTCTCTACCTGGCACAGCCTCAGAACGTTAATGCAGCATCAGGACTGCTCTAACCTATTGGTGAGAACCCAGATTCACGGGGTAAGAGGAGAGTCAGGGTTGGGATAAATATGTAGTTTTGACTGTCTTCAGGAAATGCAGTCTGCTCCAAGTGGCTAGACAATTTAAGACCCTTGTGGGCCATCATAGGAAGTTAGGATTTTAGTGCAAGTGCAATGAGAATCCTTGAAAGATTAGGAAGAGGCACAGTAAGGGCATGTAGGCACAGGGGTGTCCTGCAGCCCTGCCTGGTCCTGGGGTCCCCAGGGTCTGCTGACGGCTTCAGGGGGGCCTCCCTGGGAACTCAGATTTACACTTCTGGAAGTTCACTTCAGATGATGTGTGCAAAATTGAGTGTAGAGTAAGAAGATAAGACGTTGCTGGTGGTGTCCAGGAAAGAAAAGTTGATGAGTCAGCTTGTTTATTCCTGTGGTTATGGCAAAAAGTTTCAAATTTAGGAAAAATTTTGAAGTTTGAGCCACTAAGACTTACTACTGGATTGGATGTGGGATTTGAGAGAGATACGTTAACAACTATTCCTAGCATTTGAGATGCAGCAAGTGGGTGGATAGTGCATCCTTTACTAAAATGGAGAAGGCTGGTCATGGAATTTATTTAGGGGTGCTGTGGGGATTCAAATTTCCATTCTGAGCATGTCCAGTATGGTGCCTATTGATAGGATGAGCACCAGAAGTCCTAGGAATGGACAATGCAGTGGGCAGTGGGAAGGTCTTTGGTGATCCTGACAAGACCTTGAAGACCTGTGATTGATAGGTTGAAGAAAAAACAAAGTAGAGGAGAGAAAATTAGGATACACATTAAAATAAGACTTGAGAAAACTATGGAGTTTTACTGAAGACCAAAAATATTGAAGGAATGAAATGATACAACCAACATACCATGCACTGAGTCCAAGGGACAAATCAATAATTTTCTAAACAATAGTGACCACTCACCTTAACAGTCTATCTACAGTGAACACAACAGAAGTGCCATGACATTCTCATAGCACTGAAGAGGGTTCCAAAGAGGAGAGAGTTGCTACTATAGTCAGGAAAAAATCAGAGGAAGAGCTAAAAATAAGACTCTGCTTTCCCATCTCCCAATCTGAAATCCTAGCAGTGCATGTGTGCACATGCACACACGTGCACACAGATAATCATGTTTCCCCTGTTTTATGCCCTGTAAAAGATGATTAAGTACAAGATTATTGGCAGATAATCTTGTCCAGACCTTAGGAATCTGGGATTGTCCAGCACATTCATTTATCTCTCAGGCTAACTATGGAAAGGGCAGATGGCACCCACCATAGTGTGCGGTACTCCTTGTTGGCTCCAAGTGACCTTGGACAATGTGGGGATGAGGGTTGCCAACTGCTGCACAGTCAAAAATCCAAGCATGACTTTTGATTACCTAAAACTTAACTAATCCTACTGTTGCTACTGACCAGAGACTTACCAATAACATAAATAGTTGATTAACACATATTATATGTATTATATACTGAATTCTTACAATAAAGTAAGCTAGAGAATAGAAAATGTTATTAAGAAAATCATAAGGATGAGAAAATATGTTTACAGTACTGTATATATATTTATTGAAAAAACTCCACACATAGGTGGACCTGGCCAGGATGGGGACAGAGTCAGGCCTGGATGGTGATGTTCTGCAGCCTGGTGGCCTGAGCTCAGGAGTGGCAGTCACCAGGTAGCCTGTGGACAGTAGTAGCAGCCTGGAGCTGCAGTGGAGCTGCCCCATAAGCCTGCAGGTGTACCATCACTGATGGCCATTGCAACTATAGACACAGGTAAGTGCGTCAGCCCCTGGGAGGCTGTGGGCCTAGGGCAGCGCTATGGGGAGGGGTCTGCACCCACCTGGGAGGAGTCTGAGGGCTGCAGCAGCCCAGCAGAACCCCAGAGCCCAATGCATGGAGGACTCATGGGGTCAGGGGACACCAGGGATATCAGATGCCCTGCACGCTGTCCTCCCTGCCTTCTAAGTGCATGCCTCAGCTTCAGTCTAGCTTCTTGCCCATGATTTGACCCAACCACCCCATCAGAACACCTAGGAACCTGCAGCTCTGCCTGGTCCTTGGGCTCCAGGGGCTACTGATGGCCTTGGCGGCCTCCCTCATTACTCAAAGGGCAGCAGGCACAACCTCTGCACCAGTTGCCTTTGATTTAGTCCCTTAGAGACTGGGAGGGGGCAGTTTTAAATAAATGCCATGTGGCTTTTGCCACCAAATCTTTCAAAAAAAAATCTGCTTGTAAGTGGACCTGCACAGTTCAAACCCTGAGTGGTTCAAGAGTCAACTATATATTGGTTACAGTTATCATTTAATTTATGGATATGCTTGACTGAGGTTTATAATGCACATAGACCCCCATCCCCATATGTTGACACATCCAACTTAAATGCACTGAGCACTTGCCATGTGTTGTGCTGCTAAGTGTTGGCAGTCAATATTGACATTGCAGACAAATGACATTTGGTGGAGAGAGAAGGATGTACAGGGTCTCAAGGCAGGAGACAGTGTAGCCCAGCCCAGGGTTAATTACTCAATGCAGAGGAGGGTCTCTTCTTCAACATGCCTGTGTTTATACACTTCCAATAGGTTGTGGACAGGCCTAACCTGAGTGGGGTGAGCTAGTGAGAGACTGTTGTTCTGACTGGCCCAGAGTGGCCTGACCAGCCCAGAGGTCACCATGGTTCCCAGTGGGAAGTTGGAGGGGAGAGTCTCAGGCAGACATGTATGCTCCATGGATCCAAATGACTGGTACCTCTTTGCAGGCCCAACTCCTTCAGACTAGAAGCTCCTCTCCTGCTCCTGACTCTCTGCTGCAACCTTAGAGGTCCTGTATTTGTCAGATGCTGCAGATGTGCTCTGGGCACCAGATGCCATAGGCTCTTCTCCCAGGCCCAAACCATGCTGACTTTTAGCTGCAGCCCTTAACAAAGAAAACGTCAGCAGGAACCTCAACACCTTCCTCTCAGTGTTAACTACAGGACAAATCTGAACTCGTCCCTGTTCATCACATCTGTCTCCAGGCTCCTCACCAGCACCATAAACTCTGTGCTTCCTCAGAGGCTGTGCCATCAATAAAGGTTAATCTATTGAACAAGAATTCAATTTCATGAAAGACAAATTCTGCTCCCATTTACTTTAGAATAGCATTGACATTTTAGAAATAGATAGATTGCTACTAAAATCAAACTTTTTGTTACTAATGAAATTGGATTTTCTTAAGGCTCCATAAAATGTTCAAGCAGTACAGCTGTGCAGTCACTCTGGCGTCAAGCTTCCAAAGCAGGTGAATGATACTGTGGCTGCTGTGTGACAGAGCTTCCTGCCCTGCTCAGGTCATTAAGATTCTCTGGAGACAAGTTCAGAGTTTCCCTTGGAAATAAAGGCCATGAAATTCTCTTAAGAGTTCATATTTCCTCAAGTTCTTTCTGTTTCCTTAACCTTCAGCATCATGCACTAAAATGTACCTAACAAACATGTCTCCTTAATCTCCTTGCCCCATGGGTAGAACAACTGCGTTCTAGTGCACACGCATGGCTTACCCAGGATCACACCTCCAGCTTGAGGCGGAGTTAGGGCTGCAGCATCTTTCCAGCTGCCACATCACTCATCTCAATTGGCCATCAGTTCTGCAATTTGGAAATTTCCAATTAACTTCTTTATAGATGCTACATCAAGTCCTTTCAGCTTCATCCATTCATTAATTCAACCAACCTTCATTGATGGTCACTGATGGGCTGGATTCTATGCTGGGTTTGGGGAACCTCAAAAGGGATTAGACACATAACAAAACATAGTACTGTCTGGATTCCTGGCCTACAAAATTGTGAGATATAATATAATGCTATGAGCGATAATTGCAAGAGCAACACTTTCCATTGACTCATTTAAGTTGTTGAGCCTTACCTCAGACTCAGTATTTGGCTGATATTTATAACGGGCACTTACCTATGATAACACAAATCACAAAAGGTTCTATTATTAACTCCATACACTAAAAACATTGAGATTTTTCACCTATTTATTATTCTATGTCATCAGGACTTCTTGTTTAAAACAAGCCTGTTTTAAGAGAAGTGGTCGTAAGGGGGAGCTTCTTAATTCTGTGTCTAAGAGTAACCCTCAATTCAAAATCAGGTGCTGGGCTTCTAGCAGCTTTTGCCTTGTATAAGGATGCCCTTACTAACATGAAGATATTTCATATTAGCACTACAGAAATAAAAGTTAAACCCCTATGGTTTTGTATTTTTTTAATTTTTTTTAATCTTTGAAGGAGAAATGAAGCTAGAAAAATTTTTATGACCTATTTTTTATTTTTATATTTCTCTTACTAGAGTCAGATACTTGTTCATTTGAGTCACTGTAATTAGTTTGGCCTTGTAGTTTTATCAGTACTATCCAAGAAGATGGGAAGATCTATGTGGTTTAGCAGTGTCTCAAACTATTTTACAGTATCTTTAGAAATTATATATTTTAGTCTAGGATTTTTTTACTTTTTAAATTCATGTGCATTTTTACGGAAAATAGTCCCATAGATTCAAGATTTATTTATATTTACAGTCCTTCAAATAGAAGAATCTTCACAAATAGTACATTTCTTTGGGGCCCCAAAAGATCTATCCTAGATCAGAGCAGTTTCCTAATTCAGCTAAGTGCCTCATTTCTCATACAGAGGCTTTGAAGGCTGGAGAAATATGAGACCTCATTTCCGTGCTGTGAGGAAACCAGGCATTTTTTTCTAAAGATAAATAATAAATCATTTTCCTAGCAGGTTTAAATTTTATGAAGTATTCAAAAGTCAATAACATTTATGGCTCCAAGTAATTTAAGAGAATCTTAAAAGAATTTATCCCCTGGCCTTCTGAAAGCCACAGTCCAATAATAGACTTGTGTCAGTAGTTTCAAGTTCAACACACAAGAAGGCCTGTAGATACTTACCAGATAGTCAGTGCTGACAAAAGAAACTGAGTTTTGCAAATAGCAGGAGAGAGCCCTTTGAATTAAATTTCCTTTATTTTTTTAAGATTTATTTATTTATTTGAAAAAGAGAGCGAGCATGTGCAAGCAGGGGGGTGGGCAGAGGGAAAGAACATCTAAGCAGACTCCCACTGAGCACAGAGCCCAGTGTGGGGCTTGATCCCACAACCCATGAGATCAGCACCTGAGCTCAAACCAAGAGTTGGATGCCTAACCGACTGAGCCACCCAAGCACCCCTACAGTTCCTTTAAAAATGAATTTCATGTTTTCAAATTAAGAACTGCAGAACTATTAAGAAAAAAATTCCAAAAAAGTAAAACAATATAAACTTAAAATGAAAAAGAAAGAAAATCTTGTTTGATTTAGTAAAAAATCAGATTTTTAGAATATTTTTTGAACATTGACTTTTTCAAAAACAGTAGTATACTCATTCTAAGTTAACATAAAAGTCAGTTGCAGACTTCTACTTCAGACAGTGAAGTAGATATATTTGACCCTATGTTTCCCAGTAAGTACAACAAAAATCTGGATGTTATACAAGAAGGAATGTAAGAAGACTCATAGAGTGGGGGGCGGAGCAAGATGGCAGAGGAGTAGGAGACCTGGATTTCGTCTCCTCTCAGGAATTCAGCTGGATAGGGATCAAACCATTCTGAACACCTACAAACCCAACAGGAGATCGAAGAAAAGAATAGCAACAACTCTCTCATCAGAAAAGCGACCACTTTCTGGAAGGTAGGACGTACAGAGAAGTGAATCCGAGGCGATATTCTGGAGGATAGACGGCAGGGGAGGGGCCTCCGTCAGCCACTTCTGGCAAGTGATAGAGCCGCGGAGCACAAAAT
>NW_027696999.1:0-350 GCF_054177405.1 Leptonychotes weddellii | reverse complement strand
CCCTCCTATCTCTCACCACAGTCCTTTCTTAGGAGCTGTTTGCCCTTCTAATTCTCAAGTAGAGCGCCCTCTGCACGAAGATGGGTGTACCACCTCACTATCCTCACAGCGTAGTTCCCACAGGGAGCAGTGCTTACCAACTTGTGGGCTTACTGGCAGAGGACAGAGGCCGTGATTGTGGCCCTGCTACGTACTAGTGAGATGATTTGGGTCTGTTATTTAACCTCTGTAAGTGTTGGTTTTTGCTCTTATAAAATGGAGATTGGACTATCCCTCTGTCAGGACTGTTGTGATGAACGGAGCAAAGGTATACAGAGCATCTAGGCTGCAGGGACAAAAAGGCAAGTTCT
>NW_027696998.1:0-350 GCF_054177405.1 Leptonychotes weddellii | reverse complement strand
TCAGCCTCCACGCACTGAGGCCAGCTCAGCCTCCATGCACTTGCTCCTTGTGCATGGAGGAGTGACGTCTCTGAGCCCATGCAGGGGTCACCCGTTCTTGGAGGCAACAGGCCATGATGAATGTCGCTCATTCCCCCACGATTTGTACTCTGTGCCCCTACCCTCAGCCCAGCCCAGCCTGGCGGGCCTCATGGCATACAATCCATCACCCTCCACAACAGCCTCTGAGAATGAGCTATTTGTCTTCCAATGCCAAGACCTACCCAGACCTATGGGCACTGGTAGAGACAGATGGTGAGGGTGGGGTGGAGGGACCGGGACAGATGGATGGGCATCTGGCCGGGGTGGCT
>NW_027696997.1:0-350 GCF_054177405.1 Leptonychotes weddellii | reverse complement strand
GGATAAGACAAGGAAGCCAAGTTTTGGCTTATGGACAGTGGCAGGAACGGGGTACTGAGCTGGGATTAAAAGGAACCATGATGAAATCATATGGTATTTGTCTTTCTTTGTCACTTAGTAGAATACCCTCTAGGCCCATCCATGTTGTTGCAAATGGCAAGATCTCATTTCCTTTATGGCCGAGTAATATTCGAGTGTGTGTGTGTGTGTGTGTGTATCCATTCACCTATAAAAGAGTACACTTGGGTTGCTTCTTCCATACCTTGGCTATTGTGGATAAAGCTGCAGTTAACATAGGGCTGCATAGGGGGGCGGAGCAAGATGGCGGAGGAGTAGGAGACCTGGATTTC
>NW_027696996.1:0-350 GCF_054177405.1 Leptonychotes weddellii | reverse complement strand
TCCCCAAAAAAGCTATTTTAATTCAAATAACTATTTATTTACTTACTTTTAATTTATTATCTAATTATTTACATACAGCCATACTGTAGAGATATCGCAGGTTCATTTCCAGACCACCACACTAAAATGAATATCGCAATAAAGCGAGCCCAATGAATTTGTTTTCTTGGTGCATATAAAAGTTATGTTTACACTAAATTACCAAAATGTGACACAGAGATAGGAAGTGAGCAAAAACTGTGGGAAAAATGTAGACTTGCTCTACAAGGGGTTGCCAAAACCTTCCATGTGTAAAGAAAGGCATATCGCACTATAAAATGAGGTGTGTCTGGGGGCGCCTGGCTGGCTGG
>NW_027696995.1:0-350 GCF_054177405.1 Leptonychotes weddellii | reverse complement strand
TTTTGGGCATGTTTTGTGGGGTTAATTAAACTGGCTTCTTTAAAAGCAGGACTTCTCAGAGCCTTGAATATGCAAATGAGCATTGTGAATTCAAAACAGGTTTTATAGCCAGTATCCCTCAAGTTGATTTGATTACCAAACCCCCTCCTACTTCCTGGTCCACACTGTCTGGAGGCCTTCGAAGACCTTCAAGAAATATGAGCATCCACTCTCTGTCACTCTACATTTCTAGAGGAAAACACCCATTTCTAGGGGAAGGTGGGGGTAGCCTGTGAGGCCACAGCAGGGGCTCCAGCCCCTCAAGGCCATCAGCTCTGCTCTCTGACCCCAGGAGCTTCCCCTCCTGTTCT
>NW_027696994.1:0-350 GCF_054177405.1 Leptonychotes weddellii | reverse complement strand
GCTCTGCTAGGTAGGAATGTTAGGTTTACAAAATGTCTCTAAATGGACTCGAAGGGAGAACACCATTTCAATATCTCTTTCCAGATTGCACCTTTCATTAAGTGTAGGTCTATCTCCCACTTTTTCTCTGCTTAAGTTTGAGGAGGAAATAAGTGCGTTCTGTTATTCGTATTGTCTCAGTTTTATATATCCCATAAGTGTCATTCTCAGAGCATCAAGCTGGCTTCCTGAATTATTTACCCCTCCGTGGTTTCATGCAAGGGATTTCAATTAAGTACGTTCTCCACCAATGGCTTTTGTCATCTGGAGAACCCCCAACATGCAGATAACTGGCCCTGCAAATTTTCTCT
>NW_027696993.1:0-350 GCF_054177405.1 Leptonychotes weddellii | reverse complement strand
TTGCGGAAGGAGGGAAGGAGAGAAGAAAGGAAGGAACTCCTTGACCACAGGGATTGGCTCATCCAGTTTCTTTTTTTAAATTTAGTTTTTATTTGTAAATAATTAGAAGAAGAAGCTGCAAAAGTAGTACGGAGAGGTCCCGTGTTAGATTTCCCTAATGCTAGCATCTTCCATAACTCTCGGCCAATCCCTTATTCTTATTCCACATATTAGGTGCTCAATAAAGTTTATTGAATGAATTCGTTTGCATATAGAAAATGAATGTTATCAGCTACGGATTTAGCTGGCTAGTCTCTTTATTTTATTTTATTACCTTTGACTAGGTAGTATATGCACATGGAGCTAATTCA
>NW_027696992.1:0-350 GCF_054177405.1 Leptonychotes weddellii | reverse complement strand
TCTAGTATTAGGGCCATAACTTCCCCCACTGTAATAGTCTGAGATCATGGAATAACCAAGCCTGGGGGAGCCCATTCCATGCTGCTGAGACATATGACCTGGTTTTGGACAATGCTAAAGATCTGGGTGAACAGTGAAGTGACCACAGCTCAGGTCAGCAGGACCTCAGAGGCAGGGGATGGTGGGGGGGACCATGGGGGGACCATGGGGGAGGTAAGTGCTGCTGGGGGTGGGAAACACCCTCCCAATGTGCATGGTAGGGTACAGCAGGGGATGTCATTAGAATACTCTCTAAAATGGCTCTTCTTTTAACTAAAAAACTTTTTTTCTGAGCTTCAGCTCCCCCCCCC
>NW_027696991.1:0-350 GCF_054177405.1 Leptonychotes weddellii | reverse complement strand
CGCAGGGGAAAGTGAGCGTTAGGGACGGCGCACTCGGCAGAATCAAATGCCTCATGGGGGTATTTTGGGAAGGTTGAGGGCATACAACGAATGGACTCATGCTTAGATGTCTGATCATCAAATACTGAAAATGTGTGGTCATTAATTATTCTTAAAATAATAACCTATGGTATGAGTTTTAAAAAGTGATTTTTAGTTTGCCTTTTTGTTATCTTTCATTAGTGATTCTGGCCGTTCTCAAATGCTTATGGACCAAACTACTGACTCTTTTATGAATTTCCTGATTATTCCTTATCCATTTTTATGCACTCATGAAAATAACCTTTATACATAAAGGATATTAACCCATT
>NW_027696990.1:0-350 GCF_054177405.1 Leptonychotes weddellii | reverse complement strand
TTGTTATGTTAATCACCATATATTACATCATTAGTTTTTGATGTAGTGTTCCATGATTCATTGTTTGTGTATAACACCCAGTGCTCCATGCAGAATGTGCCCTCTTTAATACCCATCACCAGGCTAACCCATCCTCCCACCCCCCCTCCCCTCTAGAACCCTCAGATTGTTTTTCAGAGTCCATAGTCTCTCATGGTTCATCTACCCCTCCGATTTCCCCCCTTCATTCTTCTCCTCCTGCTATCTTCTTCTTCTTTTTTTTTTAACATATAATGTATTATTTGCTTCAGAGGTACAGATCTGTGATTCAACAGTCTTGCACAATTCATAGCACTCACAATAGCACATAC
>NW_027696989.1:0-6559 GCF_054177405.1 Leptonychotes weddellii | reverse complement strand
CCTGATTCTGGGCTCCTGCTGGGAATGGAGGCTGGGGCTGAGTGAGAAAAACTGACTGTCCTGTAGAAACCTATGACCCTGTTCTACAGTCCCTGGAAGCAAGTAGGTCATTTAGGTGGTGTGGCTGGTGTGCATGAGGGTTGGGGGTTGTTTCTGTGAGTCAATGGGATGGGATTGTGCATGTGGGTGTGTTGAGTGCATATGTTTCACCAGAAGACATTTCCCACTTACACACATCAATAGAAGTGGCACCTTTCCAAAGGTAAACCTCATCCGCACAGTGCACACCATGTAGGACACCA
Source organism: Leptonychotes weddellii (assembly GCF_054177405.1). Lineage (NCBI taxonomy): Eukaryota > Metazoa > Chordata > Mammalia > Carnivora > Phocidae > Leptonychotes > Leptonychotes weddellii. The sequence continues at coordinate 6,257 of NW_027696989.1, read as the reverse complement.
CATTCCTCCCTGACCACAGCTACACCTGGAGGTTTGCTTAGGGCTCCCTTTCCTAGGATGGGGATGGGGCAGAAATGAAGGGCCCAACATCTGTCATAGTTGGGGACAATTCCCATACATGACCAAAGCAGAGAAGAATCAGGAAGACATTTTGGTCTATCAAAAAATCATCTTTAGCCTTCAAAAATGCTCACATCTTGAAAGCACATGCTGAAGGGCAAGTGGCAAATGGGGACTCCCACTAAAGCTTCATCATTAGGTGGGTGCCCGACCAAACTTACTGCAAATCTCCTGCATGGCCAGGTGAGAGAGTGTCCGTGCTCTCACCAGACCTGCCCTCTGTAATGAACTTGCCACTTGCGATGAACTTCCCACTGACTCAAAGGACACACACACATTGCACAGAAACGGAAGACTGGAAAGAAACAGCACGTCGTTGACGGTGGCTATTTTGAAATGCAGGCATGTCAGTATGTTGAAAGCTTGTATCTTTGATTTTCCTCATGATAAATCATTAGTGAACAAATATAAAACTGGAGGGTACTTTTGGTAGGATTGAATGTAGCCTTGCAACACGGTGTTCTTTAAATGAATTCCAATCTTCTAGAAGAGATGAGATCTAGGTAGGAGCAGCGTAGGTTTATCCTGGCAAAGAATCTGTCTTGAAAATGGCCACAACACAGGCGCAGTGTTGCTGAACTTCCAAGAGTCAGTAGGGTCACAGGACTGTGTCAGTAAAACGTAGCATGCATATTAGTGTTTACCCTCTTTCAGATTCACGATTTCACCCTGATTCAATTCCCTGTAGCTAAAATTCAGAAGCAGTGTTTCTCTTTACTTTCCTGCTCCTCTTCCTGACCTTTCTTGAATCAGCAGCAGATCAGTCCACACTCATGAACCACCCTTGCCATACTGTTGTGTGCACGTCCACACCAAGCAAAGCTCCCAAAGCAATTCCTGAGCCGCCCCACCAGTGTCCTGACAGTTTCTGTGTGTATCTACCTAGCTTCCCGGGATGGCCTGATGAATAACCTTTCCTGGGAGAGCGAAGACACAGAGGGGCCATTTTTCACCAAGGTGGTAAGCTGGCCTTTCTTTGTGTGAGATACAACATTCTTTTTTTCTCTTTCAATCGAAGGCAGATACAAAAATCTCAGCAAGTACAATTTACGTGGTGGGGAGAATGTTTAGTGAGAGTCTATTATCAACTGATACTTGATTCCAAAGACATTGAAAAAAACAGCAGGATCAGTTACACTGTGCAGGCCAGCGAGCTTTTCCACGGGTAGCAGTATTCCTCCTTGCCAATGATTTGGGACATGCATCCTGTAGGAAGATCTGATGCCTGTGTCCATGACTAAGTTTGCTCTGTTCATGCTTTGGGCTTCGCGGGCCTCTGTCACCCTTTCCCACCTGGTTTTCTCCCATCCCCCAAATCACAAAAGAGCTGTGCAAGCAGGACAAGGCATGATTCGATGCTCATAATGTTTTCTTCTCTGAAATCACAGGTGGCCCTGCTGAAACCTGACAGTGGTAAGTATTCTGTACTCTAGAGTCACGGACTTGTTTGGAACAAGGTGGAAAATGGGAAAAGTGGGGCTTTATTGCGGGCTCAAATTTGAGAGCCATCCTGATCCCAGGTCCTGCTGGAATGAGAATAATGGTCAAAGTACCAGAAAGGGATTTTCCGGGTAAAGACCCGTGGCCACATGGCACTGTCCCCGGAAGCTACTGTGCTGCCCTTAGGTGGTGTAGGTTTGTGTGTGGGGCAGTAGGTGTGTCTACATGTGAATCCATGTGCTGTGATTCTCAGGGTTTGTGTGTGTGCGTGTGTGTCAGTTTGGCGAGTGGTGTGTTCCCCTAGGTGTATGTTTCCTTAAACACTGCAATTAATGGTGCCCAATTTCTCAATGAAATTTCCCATCACCATCAAATCATGAATGTATATGCATGTGAAAACACTTCAACATGCACAATTTAAATATGTGTTCCTTCCTTGCAAATACACATCAATTCACCTGGAAAACAAACCTCATCCCTAACTAGGAAGAGAATAACCACAGATTCGTGTTTCACATTCTGTGTTCCTGAGTCAGCGTCCATGAGACTCTCACCTCATGGCAGGTCGCGTGGCATTAATGGTCATGGTCCCCCGCTCTTGCCACTTCACTCACACACAATGCTCTTCTTTGGAGGCCCCACAGTGAGTCTTCCCACCCCAGTATGAAGCACTGAGTGCCGGAACAGACTCCTTCCTCCTGCAGGTGGCTTCTGGGCAGCCTCGGGCCACACCCAGATCTGGGGGGAACCTGAGAAAGACAGCTGCCAGGAAGAGTGGGGGCCAATTCACTCCGTCTTTCTCCTTTGATATGTACCATTTGCCTTCAGATACGGTGTTTAAGAATAAAACTGTCATTCTCACATGGAAAATCACAAGCCCACCACTGATCCTAGGTGTGGCTCTCTGAGGTGGGCCAAAAAAGTGTAAGATGAAAGGAGAAATGAGGTCCTCTTCAGGGACTGAGCATCATTGTGGGTACCTGGGCCTCTACCAAGGAGGAAGGAAGAGTGCTCTGTGCATCACAAGGTGGGGAAAGAGAACCTCAAACCTCAACAGTGTGACGGGAGAATCACCACTCCCTTCCCTGTCCATCTGCCAGTGCAAGAGGGGCTTGTTTGATTCTGAAGGCTTTTGCAAGTAAACAAGTCAAGGTAGTTCTTTTAAGTCACTGTGAATGTAAACAGAGCCAAATTAGGGTTGCCGTTTTCTTTTGGAGCATAAATCTTCTGAGAAACATGGATTTTAAGAGGAGCTGATTTTCAAACACTTATTTTCCTCAAAGAAACAGGAACAAATAGACTGCTTGATTCTGAAATGTCATTCGTTTGCTCCAGTAACAACTGTCCCACTGAAAGAAGGAAGGTTGTCCTAGAAATCCTTAATCTGTACATCGTAGTTTCCACTGCTGGAGGTTGACTGCAAAGGTTCGAGATCAGGAGCACCAGTGTTATCTGAGCCCACATTGCCCACACGTAGCATAATGTTAGCTCCTTCGTGAATGGGGATGAGAAAGGTCGTGGCCAACTTGCTGGGGTCACACTGTGTAGACATCTTCTTTGGCACCTGGACAGAGCAGCTTTCTGTCATCCTCTCCATCTAGCTGTGTGACCCTTCCCCTCTTTCCCACCCACCAAACTCTGTCGGTCCTTTTCAGCTTCATACTTTAGATCACGTAGATTTTGATTGCGGTATAAACACATGTCACAACGCATCTACCCTCTTGCCGAATTTCCAAGTGTATGGCACATTACTGTCAACTTGATGTGCATGGTTTTGCACCAGGTCTCTAGATTCTTCTATCTGGCATGACTCAATCTCCACAAGCATGGAACAGCAACACACTGCCTCCTCCCTAAACTCTTGGCAACCACCCTTCTGCTCTCTGCTTCCCTGACTCTATTTGACATTCCTCATGTAAATGCAATCAGACAGTAGTGGTTTCTTGGTGATTGGCTCCTTTCACTCACATTAGTGTCCCCGATGACATTCATGGGTCCACAATGACAGGTATTCCTCCTCCTCTAAAAGCTAAATAAGTTGGATATTGTATGGATATACCAATTTGTCCTTGAAATTCATCTGTAAGTGAACCCTGGGCTATTTTCCATACCCTGGGTACTGTGCATAATGTTGCAAAGATGGGACTGCAGGTGTATCTTCAACGTAATGATTTAAATTCCTTTTTCTGGACACCCAGACGTGCGAGTGCTGGATCTATGGGAGCTCCTTTGACAACTGTTTGAGGACACTCAACACACGTTTCCAGGGTAGTTGCACCATTCTGCATTCCACTAATAGCATACAAAGACTCAAATTTTCTGCATCCTTCCAACATTGGTTTTGGGTTTCAATTTCTGGATTGGGTCCTCGCTACCCTAACAGATGAAGTGATAGCTCATCAGCCTTTGGATTTACGTTGCCCCCATGATGCATTAGGTTGAGCATCTTTTCAGATGTCTGTTGGCCAGTGATTTGTTTCCTTTGCAGCAAAGTCTATTCCACTCTTTTCCGTAATCTCTAATTTGGTTAAATGCCGTTCATATTTTCTTTTCCCTTTTGTAAATGAACACATTTTCTGACAGAAGGATTGCAAATATTGTCTCCAATATGTAGGCTGCCTTTTCATTCCGTTAGTTGTTTCAGGAGACTATGCTTTTTCTAATGTGTAGTCTTGTCAAGGATCATTGTGCCATGAATGAGTGCATTTATTTGGGGGCTCTCTATTTTGCTCCAATGTGTCCCTGACTATTTTTATGCCAGCACCATGCCTTTTGCTTGGTGTAGGTATAGACAGTATTTTAAAGTCAGCATCTACATGCTGGCTAACTGAACATAATAATAATAATTAAAAAAAAAAGTCAGCAGTGATGGAGCTACCACCTCGTTCTTCATTCTCTAGAATGTTTTGGCTTTTTGTGTTCCTTTGTGGTTCCATATATATTTTAGCAGTTTTTCTATTTCTGTAAAATGACTTTGTGATTTGGGTAGGTGTTGCATTGAATGCGTACACCCTTTCTTCTAGGAACTTAGTGCCCCCCTTACTCTCTTACTGTCCAAAGGCCTCCAATAGTGCCTGGCAGGTGTGCGTGAGCCCAGGGACTACCCACATATAAATGGTCATGTCAGGCCAGCAATTAATGCGAGAGAAATAAGCAGGGGAGCAGGGGTTTTGTCTAGCTCATTGGTGGCTACTAGTGCTGTGCTATCCAAGGAGCCTGTCTACAATCCATTTGACACAGTTACTCGTTAACTCAATGAAGTATACTAAAATAATAAAATAAAATAAAACGTCCAATGGCTCACTCACAGTAGTCACATGTCAAGTGTCCCATTCCTGTTGGAATTTCAGATTCTGACATTTGGAGGGGAGAGCTGTAACGGGTATGTGGAACGGACACTCTGAGGTGATTCCTGCAGCATCTTGCTCTCATTAGAAGGTTTGAAACTGTCATCCCTGGCTTGTTGAATGGCTGAGTCCACCAGCCCCATGAACATCTGACAACATACCAGAAAGGTCGGGCAGATGCTGCATGACCCGTAGACAGCTCAACTAAAGTGGTATGAATGGCTGAGTCTCTCCCTCTAATAACAGGAATGTTCCTCTTTCAGTTGCTACAGATTTGCGTGTGGAGACCATACACGACTCCAGCAGTGACGAGGAAGCACTCAGCGAACAGTACTCAGGTAGGGAACAGTGGGAGAAGGCCCCTGGGAACGAGGGGTTGCACCTGCCGCTCTGGAGAATGAAGAAGGTGGATAAGAAATCAGAAAGGAAAGGGAAACATTGGCGACAGGGATGATTTGTTCATTTCATCTTTTCTGAGAAGAAGAGGGCGTTTAGTGTATGCTGGGTTTGGAATCATCACTCCTTGGAGGGCTATTTTCATGATCTTTCCCATAAAACCTGCACTTCCCTCCCTCTGCCGCTGCCGAATGTCAAAGTTTGGTTTCTTTGGTCACTGCGTCTCGGGGATTGTGCACGAGAGCTTCTGTACTTTTCTTGTCATTGACCTACAATGCACATGACTCGGCGGTCACAACAACCCTCTCCCACACACGAGCACCAGGACACTAAGTGCTAGTGAGAGTCAGGAGCGGGAAGAGAGGTAAACTCTCTCGCTCATAATGTCCAGGACCTGTACCAAACCTTCCTGGTTCTGTCCTGGTGGCTGTACCTTAAAGAGGACACCCAGAGCCGGAGAAGGTAAAGAACATTTCCGCTGGCTGCACTACATAGGCTGCTGCGGCCCTCAGCTTCCGCCAGCCTTCACGGCCCACCCACGGCTGACCTGGGCACGTGCCTCCAGGGGAGAGAGGCCCCTGTGCAGCTGCCCGGGAGACCCTCGGTGGCGGAACGGGGGTCCAAGAGGCCTGTATGAAGGTGCGGCTGGGCCTGCGGCACCCACTCGCTGTCACGGCCCCGCTGACCTGTCACCAGGTGTCATCTAGGCATAGGACAGAGCCTCTGGGCAGCAGGGCCAGGGAGTCACTGCTCCTCTCCCAACCCCCCTCCCCAGGCTCACAGCACTGGCCATGCTCCCCACTCCCCAGTCAGGCCCACCCTGTGGGAAGGGAAAGGAGCATCCTTAGGAGAGGAGGAGGAAGGGGAGCAGGGAGGGAGAGGAGCAAGCAGGGAGGAAGGCAAAGTCCTGCAGAGACAGTCATGGGGACAGTGAGTGCCTACAGCAGGGACACG
>NW_027696988.1:0-350 GCF_054177405.1 Leptonychotes weddellii | reverse complement strand
TCACACTCAGCCTGGGGACGGGGAGAAAGCCCATGAAGGACCTGAATAGATGAGCATGGGAACGGAGTCAAACTGGGGTCTATGCTAAGGGGCAGAGAGGACAGCAATTCATTCATTCAACAGAGGTTCTGAATGCTAAAAAAAAAAAAACAAGCTAGTATCAAAAACGTTGGGAAGTTTCCTCCAAATAGTTCCCTCTCGCAAACAGGCGTTTCTGCTTTCTCTGGGAAAGTCAGCAGAGTGGGAAGTCAGCAGCACCAGCCTGCGTCCCTGTGGGATAGCCGTTCACCACTCTGAAAGAGCTGAACCACATCCCGTTCCCTGGGGCCTCAAGAATCATACCACCCATC
>NW_027696987.1:0-350 GCF_054177405.1 Leptonychotes weddellii | reverse complement strand
GTCAGCATAAAGAGAAACACAAGACAGAAAGTCTTAACTAAAGAGCAATTTCATTCATTCAACAAATACTTATTTTTTTATGTTATGTTAATCACCATACATTACATCACTAGTTTTTGATGCAGTGTTCCATGATTCATTGTTTGCGTATAACACCCAGTGCTCCATGCAGTACGTGCCCTCTTTAATACCCATCACCGGGCTAATCCATCCCCCACCCCCGTCCCCTCTAGAACCCTCAGTTTGTTTCTCAGAGTCTATAGACTCTCATGGTTCGTCTCCCCCTCCGATTTTCCCCCCTTCATTCTTCCCTTCCTGCTATCTTCTTCTTCTTCTTCTTTTTTTTTTTT
>NW_027696986.1:0-350 GCF_054177405.1 Leptonychotes weddellii | reverse complement strand
TCAGATGACAATCTACAAATGGCATATTGTTGTGCACTCAGGCGAGGGTACCCTTTTGTTTTATGGTGTGCTCATGAGAATGTGAGATTTTCTGACTTTCTTTGTGGTTTATGAGGTCCTCCCTTGCCATTCCTCCGCTTTGAGGTTCCCCCTGAGGTTCCTCAGCTCAGAAAGCAATCTCTCCTTAGGTCAAATTCAGGGATTCGTCAACTTTCTTTGCGCCTTTGCTACCAAATGTTATACCTTTTTTCTACCAGTCAGCTTCCTAAATAAGTATCTGAGATCATCAGAGCAACTTCTTGCTAGCAGCTGCTTTGATACAGTTTTTGTCCAAAGCCTCTCCTCTGCAG
>NW_027696985.1:0-350 GCF_054177405.1 Leptonychotes weddellii | reverse complement strand
TTTCATCAGATTCATTTTCAGGCACCATATATTTGTATTTGCAGTTGAATTTAGTGTCTTGATTTAAATGATGCTAACTTTGTTGCTAATATTTTCTACATAGGAACCATACCATGAGCAAATATAATGAGAGTTTTGTTTCTTCTTTCTAATCAACACAGTTTCTATTTATTTTTCTTGTTCTAATATCTGGTTAGATAATCCATAATGATATTGACAAAGTAGGAAATTGTGGTTTAAAGAAAAAGCTGAGGGGTGCCTGAGTGGTTCAGTCGGTTAAGCATCTGCCTTCCGCTCAGGTCATGATCTCACATTGCTGGGATCAAACCCTATGTTGGGCTCCCTGCTTG
>NW_027696984.1:0-350 GCF_054177405.1 Leptonychotes weddellii | reverse complement strand
GGCTGAGCACTGAGAACTGTCAGAGTACTTGCCACCAAACCCAAAGATGCCTGAGTTCAGGGGAATGGAACCGGTCACATGGGCCCTGGGTCCCCCTCCCACCTCAAGAAGACTTCCGGGCAAGGAGGTGCATCGAGAACCATGGCACAATCACCCCGGGGCACGTTCTTTTTAGGTGATGAGTTCGGGTCTAAGAAACCCAGAGGATTGGCAAAAGGATGCTTCAACTCTGAAGACTCAAAGGCGCCTCCTTCGGACACACCTGCTTAATTTATGTCGAAAACCTATGGTCCTGGAAGCTGTAAATATCTACCAAAATGAAAAATGTTACTGTGTCCTGAAAGCTTGTT
>NW_027696983.1:0-350 GCF_054177405.1 Leptonychotes weddellii | reverse complement strand
GAAGATTATAAATTGGTTTTTAGATGTGTACCCCAGTCTTATGTGTTGTTCCCAAAAAAGTAAACGCCATTCTCTGGAGGTCAAAGCATCAGCCTCACCCTGTTAAGTAACCAAATCCTACCAACAAAATTTTTGGCTCTCCTTTTAAGACTTTGGTCTCATAAATATTCCTCCTATTCCTTTATAAATATAAAGAGTCTCTTAAAGGTGACTCTCCACTCATTCGTCTCTTCAGATATATCTGAATCAAGGTGAATTTTTATCTCTGCTTTCAAGACAAACAAAACAGGTGTTAATGATTCTTCCCCTTTCTCTCATCCCTTCAAAACAAAATCATTCCCGTTTAATTT
>NW_027696982.1:0-350 GCF_054177405.1 Leptonychotes weddellii | reverse complement strand
CTTCACAGTATTAATCCCTCTGTCTATTGAAGGATGGTTGAAATGTTAAATGAGTAAGATACATATATTCAAAAAGCACATTTGATCTGGGTCCATATATAAGCTGCTCGAATATATAAGCTAAAAAATAAGTTTTAAAAATGTACATATTAATATGTACATAGTCCATACATGGTCAACCATTCATTCATGAAAGAAAAGGTTTTTAAACACCCTATAGTTGTTGGCAAACTATGGCCTACAGACCCAATTCAGCCCTCTGCCTGTTTTTGTGTGGCCTAGAAGCTAGGAGTGGTTTTCACATTTTTTTTAATCAAAAAGATCAATAATATTTCCTGACATGTGAAAAT
>NW_027696981.1:0-350 GCF_054177405.1 Leptonychotes weddellii | reverse complement strand
TGTGTGTGTGTGTGTGTGTGTGTTTGTACACACCACATTTTCTTTATTCATTCATCTGTTGGACATCTAGGCTCTTTCCATAGTTTGGCTATTGTGGACATTGCTGCTATAAACATTGGGGTGCATGTGCTGGTTAGGGGCTATTTTAAAGAGGCCCTCTCTTGAGGTAGATGTGGTCATAACCATGTGGTCTGACAGAAGCTGATGGCAGTACCAGCAGCTACCCAGGATATCACCATATACCCTAAGTGGCTCGGGGGATGGGCTATTTGTGTATCATTGTACATTTTCCTGCCCTAATCGAAGACAACCCTCTCCTCAAGGAAAGACTTAAAAGGACCTGCCCCACC
>NW_027696980.1:0-350 GCF_054177405.1 Leptonychotes weddellii | reverse complement strand
GCAACCTTGGGTGGTATTTGGGCCTTTGATTCCTCTATTCCTCTACACCTGGAATGGACTTGAAGAAGGTGATTCACTTAAGCATTTAGAATCTCTATGGTAATGTGAAAGTGATCATGTCCTCTCATAATTGGAAAAGCACCATATGCCTTTTCTTTCGAATCAGTCATTAAAATCACATAATCACACATACACACACATACACTTTCCTCCTTATAGGCTCGTCCATCTCCATAGATGTATTTTTTGAACTGCTGTATTCAACTACAGTATTCATTCAACTGTAGTATTCAAACTAGTATTTATTGACTGCAGAAAAAAAATTAACTCACAAGGAAAGGTTATTTTTT
>NW_027696979.1:0-350 GCF_054177405.1 Leptonychotes weddellii | reverse complement strand
TTTTTTGCCTTCCCTTCGTTAAATTCCGTCTTAGGAGGTGGTAGTGGGTTTTTTAAATTGCCTTTCTGATGACGTGATTCTTCTTCAGCGATTGGTGGGGTGGATTCTAAGAGTCTCTTCTATTGAACAGTCCTTTACTTCCTGATGGGCTCCCTATCCCTCCGTCACAGGGCTGCGTTCCCTGGGTCTCTCTCGGACTTGATCGGGAATGAATTTAGGTGGGCTTGAAGATTCTGCTGTGTGTGAATCAGCTTCTCCGCCACAGAATCCTTTTTCTATTCAAAAATAGAAAGAATTTATCCAGGAGGCTGGGGTCAAGGTCCTCCGCAGGGGAGGGGCTGTCTTTTCAT
>NW_027696978.1:0-6559 GCF_054177405.1 Leptonychotes weddellii | reverse complement strand
TGATAGACATTGGGGATGGTATGTGCTATGGTGAGCTCTGTGAATTGTGCAAGACTGTTGAATCACAGATCTGTCCTTCTGAAACAAATAATACATTATATGTTAAAAAAAAGAAAAAAGAAGATAGCAGGAGGGGAAGGAAGAAGGGGGGAAATCGGAGGGGGAGACGAACCACGAGAGACAATAGACTCTGAAAAACAAACTGAGGGTTCTACAGGGGAGGGGGGTGGGAGGATGGGTTAGCCTGGTGATGGGTATTAAAGAGGGCACGTTCTGCATGGAGCACTGGGTGTTATATGCAAACAATGAATCATGGAACACTACATCAAAAACTAATGATGTGATGTGTGGTGATTAACATAATAATAAAAAAGAAAGTAGCTGCCGGATTTTAAGTCAGGTCTTTAAAGCCGTATTTTTTGGATTGTGGATGGCAACTAATTAGTGGGGGCATTTAACAATTTATGAGACTGCAGCCTGCGTAGCTTTTCATAAAACAAGGTATTTTCATAGGGTAGAAAAAAATAGAATAGAAAGTACCACAGAAGGGCTTCAGTATTGTCTGGTGAATCTTCAGTTGCAGTGATTCACACCCAACTATGTGAATGGTTGTGATATAAAATATTTTTCTGACTGTAACTCAGGGTCAATACAGTTTGAAAAACACCTGCTCAGAGCTGCTGGGATGATGCTGAAGAGCGTGGACACAGACATAGAGCCCCCCCCTTATCTCCTCAATTGGAGACAATTCCCTCCCAAAATGCTTGCCTACTTTTGCACAGTGTAATTAGCACTCAGCATGCATGATTTACATAATTCAATGTCATTTCACCTATGTATCCTAACCTCTCGATCAGACTGTGAGCTTTGTGGGAACCAGAATAGACAGCAGGTTTCATTCCACTCCAGGGTTTCCTGCCAGCCTGGTCCAGGGTCTGCCACACAAAGGAGGTTCTTAAGGATGATTGGTTGGTTGGCTGAATCTTACAAACTATCAACTCTATGAAGAGAATCAGGTAAAATGCTTAGAGAAAGAAAAAAAAAATCAAGGACCTCTCAAGAACAATCCAAATGTGAGGGGTGCCTACCAAAATGACGACCGAAGAGCCAAGAGCAGTCCAAAGAAATGCATGAGGCCACCGAGCAAGAGCCAGGAATGGAGACTGGACCCAGTGTTGGTGAGAAAAACAAGCCAAGAAAACCTGTTTTCAGTCCACTTAGAAATCAATGCTCTTCCCCAACCATCAAAATTGAGTGAGAAATTGCAGTGGGTGCAATCAGCTCCTCTTTCTCATCAGCAGTTCACAGCCGCAAGCATTAATAATACATCTTGTATTTATAAAGCCTTTGTTTTCCAGCATTCCCTGATATGTACTGAGCCAACAAGATTTGAGAGTATCTGTGGGATCTGGCCTTCAGTCGTAAAAGAAGAATTTCACAGAGAGAGAAAAAAAAATCAAAATATGAACCTATTTAAATATTCAGCATCCACGTGCAATTGTTCAATTATGCTGCTTCCTTGTGACGGATCTAATATGAGGCATTGCGATGAAACCGGAAGTGAATGCCACTCAGAAAACCATAAAACGAGAACCACAGAAATAAGGCCTTGGTATGGACAGAGCTTCCTGCCTCAATGCATGATTGACATTGCCTGTAAAGCCAACACCTGGGAACTGCTAATTTAATTAGTTTGTATTGAACATTTGATTGTAGTAAGCCAAGGTTTCAGACTAGTTTGACAGCTGTTTTCATTACTTCTAATTAATCTCTGATTTTCGGCTCTCTTTCCTACCTTGCTTACACTTTAAATCTCACTTAGGTTTGTTTGGTCTCAGGAATCCACTAAATGACATCATGTTGGTGTTATCCCCCCTTTATGCTCCCTAATTCTAACAATTTATGTGATGACAGCAGAGTGTTGCCTGCTTGAGGACACTCCATCTGTCAGCAGTGGTCTCACCGATCCTGCCCAAGGAACAACCAGGTGGGCCCTGCATCTCCCCTACCAAGTTTTCCCTGGCAGCCACAACCTCCAAAAAGGCATTCATTCATTTATTCCCCATTTGGCACACATTTACTAAGTCACTAATGCCAGGCAATGGAAGGAGGGTCAAATCAGACCCAGTCCTTGCTCCCAAGAAGTTCCAGCTCCATAGAAGATACAGGAAGGAAACCGACATTAGAAATTCAGAACAGGGGGGTGGGAGGGATGGGGTGACTGGGTGGATGGACACTGGGAAGGGTATGTGCTATGGTGTGCGCTGTGAATTGTGTGAGACTGATGAATCACAGACCTGTACCCCTGAAACAAATACTACACTATATGTTAATAATAAAAAATTAATTAATTTTTTTAAAAAAGGAAATTCAGAACAGGCTCAACCTTACCATTTGCAGGCCTGGGCCAAGAGCACAGATAGAGGCCCTCATACCATATATCTGAATGTCTAAATCGTATAAATCAATCTAGCAAGCAGTTAAATAAAACATATTCTCCATTGCTCTTAATAAATACAACTTCAAAATGACCCAGAAGATAGGTTCAAATTTAGAATGAGCAGAACAGAAAAACATAGTCCCCAGACTGTGGCTCACTGCCCTTCTCTTCCTGCCCCACACATGTATGGACACCTTCACATAGACAAGCTCCTTCACAGCCCCCACAAACAACCGTCCCTTGATGGACACCCACACAGGTTCTGGAAACAGACTCAAGGCAGAGAGTCTTAGAGCCTCGGTATAAAGCATGTTCAAGGATGGGAGCACACCATTAAGAAGGACATTACAGAGAAAGGACAGAGCAGCCCTCTAAAGCAGTACTTTGCAAACATTCAGGTACATGAGCCCCACCTGGAGAGCAGGTTGGAACATAGATTTCTGGAACCCACCTCCGGATATGAGACTGCAGTAGGTCTAAGGTGGTGCCCAAGAATTGTATTTCTAACAGAGTCTGTAAGATGCTGATGCTGCATGTGATGGTTAGTTTTATGTGTGACCCAGAAACCTGGCTAAACATTATTTCTGGGTGTGTCTTTGAGGGTGTTTCTAGAAGATATTAGCATTTGAATCGGTGGACTGACTATAGCTGAAGGCCCTTCCCAGTGTGGGTAGGCCTCATCCAACCCACTGAGGGCCCGAACAGAACAAAGGGTGGAGGAAATTGCATTACTTACTTTTAACTAAGAGAAGCTAGCAAGGTAGAGAGAGCCAAAGAGGGAGAAAGTTGAAACAAAGGCATTCCCGTGGAGAGCAGGAGTGTTACCTATGATGGTGAATTGAAAAACTGAAGACTGGATCCTGAAGTGCAGTGAAGAGTGAGCAGAGGAAAACAAAGAAGAGGGAAGAAGCACGCACACAGGAACATTTTTTTAAGGATGTGGGGCCTAAGCAAGAGTTTGAGGGAAAGGCAAAGCAGGCTTGCGGAGAAATGTGAGGTCCATTTTGTTGTTGTTCTTCCCAGCCCTACCTCCTGTCATAATTAATGTCTGCAGGGTCATTTTGTAATTACTGACATCCCTCAAGATGAAATCTCTGTTCATAGTTTGAACATTTAAGAAATCTTTATATCACTGTCCACATGTCTGTATCTTGGCTCCTCAGTAGCCTGAGTCATTTGCAAGCAAGAACTGTGTGGGTGGGCTTCCTAGAACAGCTACTCATTATTTGTGGATCTGGTTCAAAAAAATGATTGAAGTGTCGATACGCTTTGCAATGAAAATGTGAAGTTACTTCTCACTGGTGCTGAACAGAACAAACCACACACGATGTCTCTTATGGAGGTGCTCAGAAAATATTCATGTTTGTAGAACCTGACTTGACAGGCACAGACAACAGAATGGGTTTCTAATTAGACAGAGATTTCTTATTGTCTTCATCTAAATGGAGCTAGTAGTTCTGGTCATAATTCCTCACGTAGATCTTCAAGATAGTTATATGGAATTTAGAATAGCCTCTAAAAAGCTACTAGCCTAATAAATTTTACCAACTCCTTTACATATTCCTTTAACCACTGAATAAGAAAAATGAAGACACATTGCAATACATTTTACACTCAGATACAATAGGAAATGGCATCGTGGTGACTTCTGAGGAAATAAATTCTCTTTGAGTTGTTGGCCTGAGATGTGGAGGGGACAGGGGTGCCAGTTTGTTTATAAAGTTGGAACAGAAAACCTACAAGGTAGTCACTGAAAAGAAAAATAGACTCCTCAGCTTGCAGTTTTAAGCAGGCATAATTTCTTCACTAACTTTGTACCCAAAACCATAATATCTGAAGCATCCACTCCCCACAAAGATTACCATCAAATTTGAAACACCACCTTATGTCGTGGTTGATATATGACAAAATTTGCTATCAGGTAGACCTCCGTTGGTTTCTGCTACAGAGGGCTCACTCTGGTAGTGTCCCTGAGCTGTGTACATACTGGGAAAGCTGTCCCCAGTTGGAGGATGTGAGGGAGGGGAAGGTAAGTTAGGACCTTTTGTGATTCTAGCAAAGCTGCCGCCCACCAAGACAGTCTTAATATTCCCCTCAGCTTGACTGAACTTTAGACAGGCTTCTTCCTGACTGCAGTCCCATGACTTCCCTTTTCTTAGAGCATTTACTTTAGAAGCTTGGAACTGTAAATTCTTCCTCTGCCCTTGGAGATGTAAATCTTCAACTCAGAAATATCTTTCTCAAGGACCTGGAAGACATCCCTTTGAAATACAATCAAGAAAGATACTGCCCCTGTTGCCCAGTCTCTGTGGGAGGGTAGGAGCCTAACTCTGATCATCAAAAATTAGCAAACACAGATGGCCTATTCACACTGACTAACCTCTCACTGAATTCTTGCACATGAGGATCCCAGAGCTTTGGCAGGAAGCAGATAGGAAGTACCCACATGGATTCCTGCTTTCTGAGATGCAAACCTGTTGGGAGTAGACCAGGGAGGGCCTGACCAAGACACAGTGGCATGGAAAGATGAAAACTCTCATGAAATAAAATTCCCTGGAGCGTGTAGGCTGGTGACTCAGGCTCAAGTTTTTGGGAATTCGAGGTCTAGTTGGGTAAAGCATATGGCTTTGTCCTGTGCTTTGGGGAGCAATGGCAAAGCTTGTAATAGGACACCAAGAGAACAGTTGTCCTGGAGGCTGAGATTGGGAAAACTATGTCTTATACAGGGACCAGGCACCACAATTGTCAGGACCCAACATCCACAATGATACTTTGTGGCTCCAAGAGATAACAAGCTGTGAGGGACTCCAGTTCCCTTTGCTTGGCTCTCTTAGAGAGGACTGAATGAGCCCCCGAGGTTGGATGTTGGGGGATGGGACACGTGTACAAGGTAAGGGACTTCCTGCTTTATGGGATAGCTGCCTGAGCAAGTAATTAGAAAATGTAAAGAGATGTGAATGCATTTAAACAGGCAGTGCACCCTCATTTCTGAGCTGGTCATCATATTCATATATATATACTTTTTTAATGAAAATAGCCACATGACAAAAACTACGTCTACTCCTCTCTTTTCTAGAGGCATGAACGAAAGCTTTGTGGAGGTAGAGCAATGAGAACTCAATCACATTTGGACAAGTGGACGTGGAAAACTGTTTACCAGGAATAATTCCCAAGCTCATGTCTTCTTCCTATTGAACATGAGTTGGCTTGTCACAAGAATGAGAAGCAGTTGAGTAAGAACGCTGACCAGGGCCCTAGAAAACCTCAGAGAAGCCTTCCAGTGTTCAGGTCCTCTGGCCCTCAAACTGTGGAGGAAGACAGCAGCATCAGAAACGGTAAGTCTGAGTTACAAAGCCTCCGTAAAGATGTGTGCAAAGGTCCTGTGCTTTGGGCAGAATTCATAAAGTAACTTCAGATTTATAAACATTAGCAGGCAGATTCAACTTACCAGGAATTTTATACTTAATTTAATAATTCTTATCACACAAACCTGACATCTCCTATACAGAAAAACTACAAAACAAAGAAAACAAAACTTCTCATAATCCCACCACTCATTGATTAAGTACTAATATCTATTAATATTTTGATGTCTATATATCCAAACTTTTATAACAATGTATGTTTTTACTAAGTAGAATCACAATATACATTCCATTTAGTACCCGTTCTCTTAAAAAATACATCATTTAACTTTTCATAAACAATACATGTAACATGCTATCGTGTGTTGCTGGATACACAGTAGCTTAAAGAGACATTTCCATAGACTGACTAGTTCTTTAGCAACTCTTCAGACTGCTACACAGCAGCATGCACAATATTTTCATTTCTAGGGCTAATGGAATTTAATTTTACTTTGCAAAATAGCTGGACCATTTTGAGAGTCTGCACAAAGGGTACATGTGACAAGGGGGGAGTTGTCATTTCTTTATCTTTTTTATTGCTTATAACTCACCCTTCATCCCCAATCACTGTACCAAAGAGAAAGAAGCTGTTCTCATGCAAAGCGTTTAAATAATCCCACAGTTCGGGGGGCGGAGCAAGATGGCGGAGGAGTAGGAGACCTGGATTTCGTCTCCTCTCAGGAATTCAGCTGGATAGGGATCAAACCATTCT
>NW_027696977.1:0-350 GCF_054177405.1 Leptonychotes weddellii | reverse complement strand
GTTTAAGCCACTATTAACTAATTAGGACATAAATATTGATACAGATAGTAGAATTTGCATTTATAATATCCCATATTGTTTTCAGTTAGAAATTTGCCAATATCTGGAAAATATCCTAAGGAAGTTTCTTAAACATGACATACTGCTTTGTGTGTATTTTTCCACTCATTTAATGTGCCAAGGTATTTGAATTTTGTTAGTGTTAAATTTATTTTAAAATGACTTTTTTTTTTTTTTTTGCAAAAAGCATAACATGGAATAAAGTTTAGTTGGGCATGTTTTTTGGACTAGGACCCATCTAATTTTCAATATTGGTTCTGCCATCAGCTACTGTTAGAACCTTCTGCTAG
>NW_027696976.1:0-350 GCF_054177405.1 Leptonychotes weddellii | reverse complement strand
TTTGCTAAATGGCCAATTTCTGATTTACCAAATTTAATCATTTAACAAAATGTGTTTTATAACAATTTATAAAAGCCAGTGCAATTTATTTAGAATGAGATAATTTTTTAGCTGCTTTTGAAAATTCATGCTAAGAGTCTAGTTCTTTGGTTTTTTTTTTGTCTTCATGTCTTAATGTCTTAATACTTTAAAGAGTGTTTGATTAATCCAAACCAAGAGTTAGACGGTAGTTTTTAAGACTATTACTATTTTGAAAAGTAAATCTTGTGAATAAAATTTCAGCATAAGATTATAACTCTAATCTTTTTGGCATATTTTTAAAATTTATTTTATTTTATTTTAGAGAGACA
>NW_027696975.1:0-350 GCF_054177405.1 Leptonychotes weddellii | reverse complement strand
GGGTATTAAAGAGGCCATGTATTGAATGGAGCACTGGGTGTTATATGCAACCAATGAATCATGGAACACTACGTCAAAAGCTAATGAGGTAATGTATGGTGATTAACATAACATAGTAAAATTTAAAAAAAAATTTGATGTACAATAAATATTACTTATTTAAAGTATACAATTTGAGAAGTTTTTATTTATGTGTACATGTATCCATGCAACTACTACCACAATCCAGACAGTGAACATACCCATCTTCCCCCAAATTTCCTCTTGCACCTTTGTAATCTTTTCTTCTTGCTCATTTACCAATACTCAGACAATCATTGATCTTTCTGTCACTGTAGTTAAGTTTACAT
>NW_027696974.1:0-350 GCF_054177405.1 Leptonychotes weddellii | reverse complement strand
TTTTTTTTTAAAGATTTATTTATTTATTTATTTGACAAAGAGAGACACAGCGAGAGAGGAAACACAAGCAGGGGGAGTGGGAGAGGGAGAAGCAGGCTTCCCGCCGAGCAGGGAGCCCGATGTGGGGCTCGATCCTAGGACCCTGGGACCATGACCTGAGCCGAAGGCAGACGCTTAACGACTGAGCCACCCAGGTGCCCCTGTCCTAATTTCCTCTTATAAGGACACCAGTCCTATTGGACTAGAGCCCACTGATATGACCTCATTTTGCCTTAATTGCCTCTTTAAAGCCCCAATCTCCAAACACTTTGAGGTGCTGGGGTTAAGATTTCAACATAGGAATTTTGGTG
>NW_027696973.1:0-350 GCF_054177405.1 Leptonychotes weddellii | reverse complement strand
TTTTTTGCCTTCCCTTCGTTAAATTCCGTCTTAGGAGGTGGTAGTGGGTTTTTTAAATTGCCTTTCTGATGACGTGATTCTTCTTCAGCGATTGGTGGGGTGGATTCTAAGAGTCTCTTCTATTGAACAGTCCTTTACTTCCTGATGGGCGCCCTATCCCTCCGTCACAGGGCTGCGTTCCCTGGGTCTCTCTCGGACTTGATCGGGAATGAATTTAGGTGGGCTTGAAGATTCTGCTGTGTGTGAATCAGCTTCTCCGCCACAGAATCCTTTTTCTATTCAAAAATAGAAAGAATTTATCCAGGAGGCTGGGGTCAAGGTCCTCCGCAGGGGAGGGGCTGTCTTTTCAT
>NW_027696972.1:0-350 GCF_054177405.1 Leptonychotes weddellii | reverse complement strand
CGCTGTTAGATCATCTAGATTGGATTGGATCTCACTGATAGCATTTTTAAGTTCTGCCAATTCCCCTTTTATTTCTGCCCTTAGAGATTCTATGTTGCCATTAATTGATTTCTCCATTCTAGCCATTGTCTTCACAATTGCTAGCCTGAAGTCCATCTCCGACATCTTGGTTATATCTGCATCCATTTGTAAATCTTTGCCATAAGTCATAATCTCTGAGTCTTTTCTATTTTGGGGGTTCCTCCTCCTAGTCATTCTGTTGATGGGTGGTTGAGGGAATGTATAGAGTCCAAATTATTGACCAGAACCCAAGCAAGATGCACCTGTTTTCTTGGGACCTTAGGGTTGCT
>NW_027696971.1:0-350 GCF_054177405.1 Leptonychotes weddellii | reverse complement strand
TTAAAAAAAAAAAAAAAAAGAAGACACCTAGAGATACTGCCCAGGGAAGCCGAAGGGTGGGCAGCACAACAGGCCGCTGGGGTTCAGCCCGTCTGCAGCCCGATCACCACAGGGAGAGGGACAGAATCGCCACCTCTGGAGGAGAGCAAGGCTGCTAGTGAGCCTCTAGCATCTCTGGGCTCTGCTGCCAACCTGCCTGGAAGCTGCATGGCGCCAGACGTTTTCAGAGGAGGAAGAGAGTCTGCTGACAGAGTTCCCAGCATGATTCTCAGCCACTGGAAAAAGAGCATTTTTCTTCACACACTTTCAACAAATTATTTCTAGTACGGCTCGCCAGACCATCCTGACCC
>NW_027696970.1:0-350 GCF_054177405.1 Leptonychotes weddellii | reverse complement strand
CACACAGGGCCATGCAGGGAAGGACCATGGTTGGCTACTAGCGAGAGTGAGTAGAAAACCTGGTTTTTATTGTGGTTTCTGAGGGATGGAGTGTGTGAGACAGAATAAGCAGGCTTAGGGGTGGCTAGTTTCAGAGGGCTCTGGGACACGGGCTGTCCCCCGTTGTAAGGTACGGGGCCTTGAGGTGATTGGGGCAGTGAACACAGGAGGTGGCTGGGGGTGTGGATTACGGGGCTGGTTGGTTTGCGCTGGCTGGCAGGTCCGGCTCCAGTGAGCAAGGCCTCAGAAACACATGCTTAATACAGGTCTCTGTCCCAGAAATCGTTTATGTGATTTACATGATGAAACTT
>NW_027696969.1:0-350 GCF_054177405.1 Leptonychotes weddellii | reverse complement strand
TCTCATTTATGAAATGGGCATCGTCAGTAATATTACACGTAGCTGCCCACAGAGGCAAGATACACTGCGTTTGGGAAAGCATCAGAGACAGAGGTCTGGCCTACACTCCAAAATTCTAAGATTATAAGATGTGCCATTATTTGACAAAACATTAACAAGGAAAAAAATATTGCCAATCAAACTAGGACACAATTTTTTTATTAAAAATTGAAGTATAGGGGCACCTGGGTGGCTCAGTCGTTAAGCATCTGCCTTCGGCTCGGTTCATGATCTCAGGGTCCTGGGATCGAGCCCCGCATCGGGCTCCCTGCTCGGCGGGAGGCCTGCTTCTCCCTCTCCCACTCCCCCTG
>NW_027696968.1:0-350 GCF_054177405.1 Leptonychotes weddellii | reverse complement strand
TTTTATTTTTTTTTAAAGATTTTATTTATTTATTTGACAGAGAGAGACACAGCGAGAGAGGGAACAGAAGCAGGGGGAGTGGGAGAGGGAGAAGCAGGCTCCCCGCAGAGCAGGGAGCCCGATGCGGGACTCGATCCCAGGACCCTGGGACCATGACCTGAGCTGAAGGCAGTCGCTTAACCAACTGAGCCACCCAGGCGCCCCAAGGTTAACCTAATTGTAAAGCTGGTCAGGATTCTAAGCTCAATGACCTTTCACCACATGTTTAACTTGGTTTCCATGGTGGGTGTTAGTCCTGCCACAAACAAGATAGAACAAGGGGTAGGAAGTTAACCAAACGTGAAGTCAGT
>NW_027696967.1:0-6559 GCF_054177405.1 Leptonychotes weddellii | reverse complement strand
GTCGTAGCAAATGGCAAGATCTCATTCTTTTTGATGGCTGTATAATATTCCATTGTAAATATATACCACATCTTCTTTATCCATTCCTCTGTCGATGGACATCTTGGCTCTTTCCACAGTTTGGCTATTGTGGACATTGCCAGGAGCAAGTTTTTATAGCAGTTCATTTAGCCCTCACCACTGAAGTAACTCACATCTCATTGTTAGATATGACTCCATAGACCCTGCAGTGTGCGTGTGTCAGCTCATATTAGTCACAGAGGGACTCGAGGCGATCTAGCAAGCAGTGGGGAAGGTAAGGCAGCAGTGAAAGAACTTAGAGAGCCCATATTAGGTAATAGAGAGTATTCTGCAGTCTTTATTAGGCAATGTGGAAGAGCAGACGTTAACACAATTACCAAGGCCTCATTTACAATTTTTTTTCCTCAAGTGTTACTTTTGGTGTATTTTTTCTCTGACTTCTCTATGTTGCCTAGGCATACAACATTAACCAATAAGCATTTGAAGATACCTGTCTAGATCATAGTAGAGGTTTCACTCAGAATCATACATATTCTCCCCAATTTTCATCACCAATGCATCCAAGAAAAAGGAAGCACTAATTTACATGGAATCAAAGGATAGAAAGGAATGCAAGGTCATATCTTACTATAGATAGATGCTGTATCCAGATGTAGCAAATTCAGTTTCAGTCATGAGTAGGATCTCTGCACTGCTTTTGACAATTCAGGTGACATATTTGCCTCCCCACTATCAAGGCATACTTTATTCAGGTTTATCTAATTTTATGAATCAGTGCCTACCAAGTTGAACATTGACTCCATGATAGAATTCAAGCATTTGAGCACAGTTATAACCATTTTGACAAGTTCTAACTGTATGAAGAACTTTGTCAGGAGACCAGATTGAATATGTGCGTGTGTATAATATATATTTATTCAAATGAATTATCATAATTTTAAAAGACTACTGCAGTTTTCCTAAATTTGGACACATTTCCAAGCCACAAAGAGTCTTTGATGAAAGTAGTAGTACCATGAGGTAAAGGATTAACAAAGAATTCCCCCTATTCCAAAAAAGTCCATTTATGAAACTTCTTGCACCATGTTCCTGAGAGAGCTACCTAATAAATTATTTTAAGTTGAGGCATTGAAATTTTGGAATCAACCACAGGGACTTTGCAATAGAATATGGGAGCTATCTACTGAATACTTAGCACTGGCTAGGATGTATTCATACATGATTTTAGCTGCATGGAGATCAAAATACAAGATAATGAGCTTTTTTATCCACTTCTTTTATTTGAGCAAATAGGAGTCTCTACGGAAGCTAACTTCAAAGTCCAACTTAATGATACTATTAGACACAGTGATGGGAAATCACAGAATGAAATCAGGAGATTTTACACAGAGTTTCTGTGGCTATTTCCTGACACTCCCATTAGGAATATGAGCTAATTAATTTTTTTTAAAGGCAGTCATCTTAGAATGTGCCATAGTTTCACAAATTCAACTTTTTCTCAGAAATATGCATCAGTATTTCCAAAGAGCCAAACTATTGCCCAAAACTCCTTCATCTACCTAACCAAACCCAAGCTATTATGTAGCCCTTGATGAAAATCAAAGCATTTCATCGTGAGGGTGCCTACTGGCTTCAAGTTTTGCTCAGGAGGATGCCTTTAGCTTTACATTTTCTGGTCTTATTTTACCGACACACTATGCTTAGGTCCTTTTTATCCAGGAATCTGAAATAATGTTATCATCCTTCTCTTATCATTCCTTAAGAAAAAGATAAATGGAGCCGCTGAAATATTGTCTATTCATTTGTCATTCCAAACGTTTAATGGAGCACCTAAAGTGTGCTAGGCTAAGGTGTTGAATAAACATACTCTTTGGCCTGGAGGAATTGTAATGGAGGAAATGAACACAGTAGCTGATAATTTTAATCCCACGTGGCATAAATGCAAAGTTAGATCTAAGCTAGAGTTTCTTTTTATTTTTTTTTTAAGATTTTATTTATTTATTTCACAGAGAGAGACACAGCGAGAGAGGGAATGCAAGCAGGGGGAGTGGGAGAGGGAGAAGCAGGCTTCCTGCGGAGCAGGGAGCCCCATGTGGGGCTCGATCCCAGGACCCTGGGACCCTGGGACCATGACCTGAACCAAAGGCAGACGCTTAACGACTGAGCCACCCAGGCGCCCCAGGCTAGAGTTTCTTCTGAACACAAAGGGAAAGTAGTTAATGAGGGAGGAGGAAGAGTGCCAGGAATGGCTCCATGAAGGCCTTGAAACTAAGCTAGTGATGTTGTGTGTCAAATTCAGATTTGTCTAGTTTCAGAGTCCACATTCCTTCCACTGTAATGTAATAAAGTAAAGGTTGTGCAATGCTGGACTAGCAACTAAACTGTAGAATAAGTTTCTTAATCTAAAATAATACAGTTCTATTTCATATGAGGTTGAGATAAAAAGAATGAAAAGCATTAAGAAATAGTTCCCTCTAGGGGCGCCTGGGTGGCTCAGTCAGTTAAGCGTCTGCCTTCGGCTCAGGTCATGATCCCAGGGTCCTGGGATGGAGCCCCGTGTTGGACTCCCTGCTCAACGGGGAGCCTGCTTCTCTCTCTCCCTCTACCCTTCCCCACTACTCGTGCTTTCCCGCTCTCTCTCTCTCTCAAGCTGTCTCCCTCTCTCAAATACATAAATAAAATTAAAAAAAAAAAAACAAAAAACAGCCCTGTTACTGGTTCCAACAGTGTTCTGACCTAGCTGTCCTGGCTCAGTGGCTGACACTCAAAAACATGTGAGTGGGGGCGCCTGGGTGGCTCAGTCATTAAGCGTCTGCCTTCAGCTCAGGTCCTGATCCTGGGGTCCAGGGATTGAGCTCTGCATCGGGCTCCCTGCTCCAATGAAGTCTGCTTCTCCCTCTCCCTCTGCCCCCCACCACTGGCACTCTCTTTGCATGCTCTCTCTCTCAAATAAATGAATAAAATCTTCAAAAAAAAAAAAAAGAGAGAGAGAAAGAAATGACATAATGTTAAAATTGTATACAATTACTTTGTTTTTACGAACTTTTGCTGTAGCCAAGAGACATTAAAGTGATCCAGAAAGAATAAAATAAAAACTTAGAACACTGGCTTTAGTATATGGCTTCTGAAAGTAAGGTTCTGTAATCTCCTTTTTAGTAAGAGGAAAGCAGAAAGTTTTTAACTTTTTAAATGACTGCTTACACCAAAAGCCTTTAGAATGCTGATCAATTTTCAGCGGTCTCAAATGACAAGGAGTCTAGGCTTTTGTCCAACAACATTCTATGCTAGTGGTCCCTTATAAGCCTTCAACTGACATTTCCAGGAACTTGTTGCAGGAACATAAATTTGAGGCAGAAAGTAATTCAAAAAGCTATCAAAGTCCTTAACCTGCTGTCTGCTTCCCCTAAGTTTTGTCACCAGGCAATACATCCACTTTCATATTTTCAACTACCATCTACTAATGACATCCAAATCTAAAATCCAGGCTACAAGCTTTCCCTACAGTTTAAGCCCTTTACCTTCAGATTTTATGAATGTTTTTATCCCAAGAGGAAAGTTTGTGAGAAAGCTCAGCCAAAGAAAAAAGCTGATCAGCATCCAGGGAACAAAATACAAAGGTCGAAAGTTAGGAATGTGGCCAAATAGTTCATTTCATCTAAAGGAAACAGGACAGGAACTGAGATTCACCAGAGGTACCAATCGGTTAAATGAGGCTCTTTCCTATTGTGTTTATCCTGCTGTGTCCCAAGGCGTACACAATTACTCCATTTTACCTCCTAGTCATTTTTTCTTGCCTTTTATTCTTTTGTTCTCTGCCTACCTGATTCTCAGACTTTGGCATATGACTTGTGTGTTCCTCAAGCTGTAGACACACAGCTTCATTCCCAGGTTAGCCTTCGTTGCCTCCTTGACCTGGGCTCAGGACCTTCTCTTTTATATAGTTCCACAGTCTGTCCATTATTACAACCCTATACCTGTCTCAACACCTTTTCTTTTGCTATTTCGTGTCTTCAATTTCAATTTTGAAGCAAGACTTTCATCACGTAAAAAAAAAAAAATCTAGAAAAATTTCCACACCTCACCCCAAAATGACTATATGATGGTAGTTCAGCTAAAATATATTGTTTCTGATTTTAAAACCAATTTACAGAAATATTGTAGAGTGAATTATATAGAATATTAATTAATAAAATCGACAAAATGTGGCATAGTAAGATGAATAAACTGCTTATGTAGAGAGAACGGCTAAGTGTGTTCCTGGAAGCCTTGGAACTCTTGAGAGTCAGATTAAGCCTCTGAGGGTGTGAATTGAGGGACATCGCTAAAGTTGCTTAGCCCTCCCACACCAGCCAAAATATTTCCCTGTCACTTGCCACTCCCTACAATGCCAACAATAGGAGTTTAATCTTAATTCAAAATGCCTAATTAAGGGCACTTTTGTGGCTCAGTCATTAAGCGTCTGCCTTCGGCTCAGGTCATGATCCCAGGGTCCTGGGATCGAGCCCCACATCGGGCTCCCTGCTCAGCGGGAAGCCTGCTTCTCCCTCTCCCACTCCCCCTGCTTGTGTTCCCTCTCTCGCTGTGCCTCTCTCTGTCAAATAAATAAATAAAATCTTTAAAAAAATGCCTAATTAAAATATAGATGCTATTAATGAAAGAGGTTTAAAAGTAAAGGAAGTGCCCAAAGATCAATTTTATCTTTTCATAATTTCCCCCAGACCCCACTCTTCTGGTTTTTATTTTATTTTTATTTATTTTTTTAAATTTTTTTCATGTTTTCAGAAGTTTAACATGCTAATGTCTATAGAATGCTTTAAAATCTTTGGGTAACAAAAGAGATTTAAGTAGTACGGTGACAACAGTAATATAGTGAACTGTACAAAGAACATACAGATGTTACAAAACATCTGGAACACTCATATCCGGGAAACCCTTACATACTTCTTTACCTTCACATTGCATTTCTCCTCCCTTTAATCATGGCAATATCTGCCTTATGGAAAAGACCAGGATCATGGTAATATGTTGCCATTTAGGCACTCATTATAGACATTTAATTCACTGAGAAATATATTAGCATATTAAATCTGCAGTTTGCCTATCAAGGCTAAATGTTTTGTGTCAGTGTATGTCTGAATGCATCGCCTGAGTAGAAGATAGGAGAGGAATTATTACAGGAAGCTTCTTCATGGAACGGTTTTCGCTTCCTGGCAAGCTACTACTTGTTTCCAGCATGCGCTGCCTTCATTAGTCATCCTGTAAAAACCACCAGTTCATGCTCCAAACATTCAGGGTTCCTCATGGTAAAACAACCATTTCTGTGCAGCCACGATTTTTGAGATATTTTTAGTCCTACTACCTTCTCTCTCTTACTATTCTGTGAATGGTTATTTACTCACCTAAATTGATTTCCATGGAAAGGAAGCATTATCCAGAGTGGTAGCCACCCCGAAACTCTGCGGCTCCTTCCTTGGTTACCCCAATTTCCCCCCATCCCTTACACGGTTTATACACTTAACAAAACTACATTAGGAAAACCAGGCCATATTCTATGATGACATTCTCCAGTAGCATGGACAAATCCAGAATGTGTTTAAAGAGAATGAGGAAAATACCATCTTGTTAAGCCCAAATAACCTGTTAGTGAATTGAAGTAGCTGATACTAACTTCCAATCTTCCCAAGTAATACCAGTTTGTAAATTGAATTATTATGGTAAGTGGTGGATATGTGGTTAAATAAAATAAAAATATTAAATAGTATAACAAATATTTGGATATTTTTACCAGACAAAAGATTCTTTAATATTTGAGTTTATGATTCATTTTTTAAAAATATACTATAAATTTATGAAGTAAAAAAGACTTTAAAGTTTCACTTATTTAAATTATTTGCATTCATAAAAAGTCATACCACCTCACAGATGAAAATCTACACAACAAACTATCACACATATCTAAAATATATTTCATGATCTCCTTTATTAATGCATGCAAACGTTTAAAACTACACCCTCAATGATTAAATCATGTCAGAAACAGACTCAAGAAATAAGGACTTGGAAACTCTTTTTTTTTATGGCTACTTAATTATACTTCCCTTCAATTTTTATTTTATTTATTTTTTATTTTTTTTTAAAGATTTTATTTATTTATTTGAGACAGAGAGAATGAGAGAGACAGAGAGCACATGAGAGGGGGGAGGGTCAGAGGGAGAAGCAGGCTCCCTGCCGAGCAGGGAGGCCGATGCGGGACTCGATCCCAGGACTCCAGGATCATGACCTGAGCTGAAGGCAGTCGCTTAACCAACTGAGCCACCCAGGCGCCCTCCCTTCAATTTTTTTTTAATTTAATTTTATTATGTTATGTTAGTCACCATACATGACATCATTAGTTTTTGATGTAGTGTTCCATGATTCATTGTTTGTGTATAACACCCAGTGCTCCATGCAATACGTGCCCTCCTTAATACCCGTCGCCTGGCTAACCCATCCCCCCACCCCCCTCCCCTCTAAAACCCTCAGTTTGTTTCTCAGAGTC
>NW_027696966.1:0-350 GCF_054177405.1 Leptonychotes weddellii | reverse complement strand
TTAAAAAAAAAAAAAAAAAGAAGACACCTAGAGATACTGCCCAGGGAAGCCGAAGGGTGGGCAGCACAACAGGCCGCTGGGGTTCAGCCCGTCTGCAGCCCGATCACCACAGGGAGAGGGACAGAATCGCCACCTCTGGAGGAGAGCAAGTCTGCTAGTGAGCCTCTAGCATCTCTGGGCTCTGCTGCCAACCTGCCTGGAAGCTGCATGGCGCCAGACGTTTTCAGAGGAGGAAGAGAGTCTGCTGACAGAGTTCCCAGCATGATTCTCAGCCACTGGAAAAAGAGCATTTTTCTTCACACACTTTCAACAAATTATTTCTAGTACGGCTCGCCAGACCATCCTGACCC
>NW_027696965.1:0-350 GCF_054177405.1 Leptonychotes weddellii | reverse complement strand
TCTGGGCGGAGTCATGCAGACCCCTTCTCTGCTTCAGACCTGGGGGCTCTTTGGCTAGAGCCTCCTGAAGGCTGGCGTCTTCTTGACAGCAGGGGACATCTAATTAGGGCGCAGAGATGCTCTGTGCCTGTGTCCAGTAGGTTCCCTGATGCAGAGAAAGCACCGGGAGACCCAGGCGCCGGGGAGGTGCAGCTTCTTACCCGATGCTGGAGCCCCCTCCCGCCAGGAAATAGAGATGCTATCATCGTTTTTGGACTAAGAAAGTACCACTGTCGGTGCCCTGGTGGGGTGTGTGCTGCATCGCGTGTGAATATATGTGCAACAGAGAGAGACTGCAAGCAGAGGGTGTC
>NW_027696964.1:0-350 GCF_054177405.1 Leptonychotes weddellii | reverse complement strand
ATAGAGTATTATTAATTTCACTTGTAGGTACTGCTACGTCAAAGTTAGGCCAAGATTTACTCATGGCTTGGTTGAATGGGAAGCAAGATCTGTATGTGTGTGCATGTAAATAATGTAATGTGTATGTGATTACATATTACATATAAAATATATCAAATGCAAAAGTATATATTATACATACGTGTATTCTATCTATATCTATATCCTTATCCACATCTATATCTCTAATCTTTTGCTTCTGGGGATGATTCCCTTAAACACCTATAAGGAAGGAATGGGATTAGATTACTAGATTGGAAACAAAGACCAAAATTTGCTGTGTGATCATAAGCAACTTACCTAACCTCTCT
>NW_027696963.1:0-350 GCF_054177405.1 Leptonychotes weddellii | reverse complement strand
TAAGATGTACCACCCTCATGTCGGATGTTGATAATGGGGGAGCCTGTGGCAGCAGGGGGTATACAGAAAATCTCTGTATCTTACTCTTAATTTTGCTCTGAACCTAAAACTGCTCTAAAAAAAATAGTCTTAAAAAATTTAGATGCTCTATTACCCTACGACCCAGCAATTGCACTACTGGGTATTTACCCCCAAGATACAAATGTAGTGATCCAAAGAGGCACATGCACCCCAGTGTTTATAGCAGCAATGTCCACAATAGCCAAACTGTGGAAGGAGCCGAGATGCCCCTCAACAGATGAATGGATAAAGAAGATGTGGTATATACATACAATGGAATATTATGCAGC
>NW_027696962.1:0-350 GCF_054177405.1 Leptonychotes weddellii | reverse complement strand
CCCCCCCCCCCCCGCCCGCCACAACCCAACACAAGCTTGAGAGAGGGTCAGAGAAAGACAGGCATGAGAGGATTGTACGTACGGCTGAACAGACAGCCTCTGCCCTCAGGGGTTTCAGAACCTCAAGACAGTTGCCTCCTTTCCTGAGCACGGTAGAGGTAACCGCTCCCAGAAGCACACACAGACCAGTCAGGGCACACAGCAAATGCCAGCAGACCACAGCAGCACTTGGCTTTCATCCTATACAAGCATAACCCCGAAAAACATCAGACCCTCACCACTACCCTGAGAAGCAGGCAGTACCTTCCCTATGGCACAAATGAGGACCAGGCTCGAAGATATTAACTAAT
>NW_027696961.1:0-350 GCF_054177405.1 Leptonychotes weddellii | reverse complement strand
GCACACTCTCTCTCTCTAAAATAAAAAAAAAAATTAAAAAAAAAGATCTGAATTGTGGATTGGCTAACATATTACTAGTTGACTTAGTAGCTATGTGTACAAACTATATGTGAAAAGCTCTGTACAATAGCACCAACAAAACAACCAAATTACATGTGGGGGGGCGCGTATAGCTCCAGTAGGGTTAGACTATGTGAAAGCAAAGGAGGTCTTGGGGAATGGTTCACTATTTTAAGACAGTTGGGGCATAAATCTCTCCCATGAATATAATCTATTGCTTTTTTAAAAAATGTGCTTGCTTCGGCAGCACATACACTAAAAAAATTAATCTTTACATTTAAAATGGGTAT
>NW_027696960.1:0-350 GCF_054177405.1 Leptonychotes weddellii | reverse complement strand
TGTTCATGTCTTCTGCCCATTTCTTGATTGGATCATTTGTTCTCTGGGTGTTGAGTTTAAGAAGTTCTTTACAGATTTTGGATACCAGCCCTTTATCTGATATGTCATTTGCAAATATGTGTAAAGCTTTTTATCTTGATGAAGTCCCAACAGTTCATTTTTGCCCTTGCTTCCCTTGCCTTTGGCGATGTTTCTAGGAAGAAGTTGCTGCGGCTGAGGTCGAAGAGGTTGCTGCCTGTGTTCTCCTTTAGGATTTGGACAGATTCCTGTCTCACATTTAGGGCTTTTATCCATTTTGAGTCTATTTTTGTGTGTGGTGTAAGGAAATGGTCCGGTTTCATTCTTCTTAT
>NW_027696959.1:0-350 GCF_054177405.1 Leptonychotes weddellii | reverse complement strand
AAATTTTGAATCTGCCCTCTGGGGTGGCATTTCCTTTTCACAAGAATAGCCCATGATTGAAGTTGGGTAACATTCGATTCAACTTCCTTTTCATAGAAATCTGGGTCCAGGTACCATTTTTCTAATTAAACAAGCTCAAGGCCAGTTAGTCCAAGTCATTATTGTATTTGTGAATACAATTCTC
Organism: Leptonychotes weddellii; assembly: GCF_054177405.1. Taxonomy (NCBI): domain Eukaryota; kingdom Metazoa; phylum Chordata; class Mammalia; order Carnivora; family Phocidae; genus Leptonychotes; species Leptonychotes weddellii. The sequence goes on along the minus strand of NW_027696959.1, from coordinate 166 downwards.
TTAAAGATTTAGTGTGTTTTCTATGAATTCCTGTTTCAAAAGACACACTCATACATTTTAATAAAATTTTAATGAAATTCTCTCTAGCTGGAACCATATGGCTGATTACTATAGGTGAATCCCTGTAGGATTCTTTTTTTTTAAATATTTTTTTGAATTTTATTTT
>NW_027696958.1:0-350 GCF_054177405.1 Leptonychotes weddellii | reverse complement strand
TAGTGCAGCCAGCTGTGAGTTTAAACTACTTACTGGAGGAGCCATGAACAAAATTCTTTCAACTATGCCTGACCTCCAGATTATTTTCCAAAGTAGCTGCGCCATTTTACATTCCCACCAGCAATGTACAAGAGTCTCTATTTCTCCATATCCTCACCAATGCTTACTATTCTCTTCTTTCCTTCTTCTTCTTCTTCTTTCTTCTTCTTCTCCTTCTTCTTCTTTCCCTTCCCCTCCTCCTCCTCCTCCTTCTTCTTCTTCCCACCATACAGGTGTGAGGTGGTATCTCACTCTGTGTCTTTTTTTTTATGTTTTAAGTAATCTCTACACCCAATGTGGGGCTCAAACTC
>NW_027696957.1:0-350 GCF_054177405.1 Leptonychotes weddellii | reverse complement strand
TCATATAGTATAGAATCCCACATTTACTCTTTCTCTGCTTGAAGTTCTATTTTTTAAGTCAGGTTTATTGATGCATCTTACAGATAGTGAGATCTTCCCCTTGTGTATACGGTCATGTAATGCCACAATAGTCAGCAGGCAAGTCCCGTATGAAGTTCCCATAAACCCCATTTATTCAATTTCCTCCCCTCATCAAAGTTCTTTGGCAACCACTGATCTGATTTCTGCCTTTCATATCTTTGCCTTCTTCCTGAGTGAATAAATAAAAATAAAATCATGCACTATACAGCTCACATGTATAGTTTTCTTCACTTAATAGAATGTTTATCCATGTTTTTGAGTGTATTAGT
>NW_027696956.1:0-6560 GCF_054177405.1 Leptonychotes weddellii | reverse complement strand
ATTGCCAAAAGAAGAGAGTAGGTTATAAAATATACTTACTGTGTTTCTATGTTTAATAATCAATAGCATTCTTATGAATGTATATGCTTACAGAAAATACAGGAAGGACAAACACCAAAAATGTTAATAGTAACTACCTCAAAGTTGATGTTATGGGCAATTTTGTTTTATTCTTTTTACTTATCAGTATTTCTAAATTTTCTTCAATGAATATATATGGAGTTTGCAATAAGAAAAGAAGCAATATGTGTTACTGAAATTTAAAACTAAATATGTTAAATACTTCCTTACAACAAATTATTAAGCATAATTATTTTTTTCTTCTATGGAAGGTAAGTACCTCGTAAGGCCCTGACAGTTTGATTTAAATACACTAAAATGATAATAATGCAGTGCTTTTGGGGACACGTGTTCTATAAATATAAAATGTTATAATTTTTTTTAAGATTTCATTTTTTTACTTGAGAGAGAGAGAGACAGTGAGCATGAGTGGAGTGAGGGGCAGAGGGAGAAGCAGACAGAAGCAGACACCCTGCCAAGCAGGGAGCCCAACATGAGGCTTGATCCCAGGACTCTGGGATTACGACCTGAGCTGAAGGCAGACGCTTAGCCAACTGAGCCACCCAGGCACACCTATAAAATGTTATAATTAAAGCTTCTTGTCAGTTATCCAAAATGGATTTGTCCAAATCATAGATTTAATCTGTCCCCTCTTCTCAAATATTCTGGAATCTTTCTCCTTAAATCTATAAATGAGAAAGAGAAAAATAGAAATAGATATGTATTAACTGATGTAATGCATTCCCCTCCTCCATCACATCCTCCCAGTAGCAACACTGACCCAACCATTCCTTTACCTGGGGGGCCTTTTTGCGTATTATCTTCCTGATAATCTCTACTGGCTCTTTCCTTGAACACTCAGTGTATTTCAAATACTTGGATGAAGTTCATTGGTGTCTTTAGACTTTTCTCTTTTCTCTGTTGTTGCATGCATTATGTGAATGACCACTAACCTGCCATAATTTATTGTGAGAATTTATGTATTTATGTCTCCTGCTAGACTGTTTGCTCACCCCAGGCAGGTACTTTGGGTTTTTCATTTCTGCAACCAGCACCTGCCAGAGTGTATGATTAAGGAGGGGTTAGTAAATGTTACATAACTTAGGGTCTGAAGTAGATTACTTCATTTACAGTTTTTACAACCAGTGGATTATTCATTTAGCCCTGTGATGGCCAGTTTTATGTGTAACTTGACTAGGTTATAGTACGCAGTTATTCAATCAAATATTAATCTAAGTATTTTGTAGGTGTGATTAAATTATAAAGGAGATTATGCTATATAATCTGGGTGGGCTTGATCTAATCACATAAATAACCTTAAGAACAGAACTGAGGTTTCCCTGAGGAAAAAGAAATTCTGCTGTGGACTGTCTGAAAATTTCCAGCCTGCCTTTCCTGCCTTACAGATTTCAGACTTGCCTCTCCAGCCCCCACAGTCATGTGAGCCAATATCTTGCAATTAATTTCTTAGTATATAAGCATAGAAGCCTCTCTCTCTCTTTCTTTCTCATGTCTATCTCTCATGTCTGTCTCTATCTCTAACTCTATCATTTTTTAAAAAATTATTTATTTACTTATTTATTTGAAGAGAGAGACACAGTGAGAGAGGGAACACAAGCAGGGGGAGTGGCAGAGGGAGAAGCAGGCTTCCCGCCAAGCGGGGACCCCAATGCGGGGCTCGATCCCAGGACCCTGGGATCACGACCTGAGCCGAAGGCAGATGCTTAATGACTGAGCCACCCAGGCGCCCCTAACTCTATCATTTCTATCTCTCAGTCAGGGTACACCAGAGAAACAGAACCAGTAGGAGATATACATGTAATGTTATTATTTGATGGAGAAGAAGATAGATATCCCTGCATTTGGAAATTTATAATCTAGTAGGGGAGGTATAATATTGACAGTTTTTCATATAAGGCAGATTGTGGTAAATGTATAATTTATTAGAGATAAATATAAATAGGATCCAACAAGGGAATAGTTGATGTGTCCTAAGGGTTAGACTTGGGTCTTTTTCATTATCTGTACTCACTTCCTTGGTAGTCTCCTCCTATCCTATGCCTTTAAATATCATCATAGGCTAAATACTGGCATATTTTTATCTATAGTCCCTTTGCTGAAATCTAAACCACTGTATCCAATGGCTCACTTAGCATTTCCACTTGGACGTTTAATAGATGTCTCAAACTTGGTATGTTCAAAATTGAACTCCCCATCCTCCCTACACCCCCAACCTACAGACCTGTACCATGCACTTTTGCCTATTTCAGACAGTGACCACCTCAGTCCCTTGAGCTACTCAATCCAAAAGCCTTGGAGTCATTCCTGAGTACTCTTATTTTTCTCATATTTTACATCAAATTATTCCATTATGTTGGGTCTCCCTTGAAGTCAAATTGGACCTCTTTACACTACTGCTACTGCCTTTGTCCAAGCCATCTTAACACCATCATCTCTTGCCTGGATCATTTCCATAGCCTCCTAGCTTGTCTGCCCATTTCTTCTCTTATCCCCTGACACTGTATAGCATAGCACCCAGAGTGATCCTTTGGAAACTATAAATTGGATCCTGTCATTCTTTTGCTCAAAATCTTGCAACAGCCCCCAACTTCACTCAGAATGAAAGCCAATGTCGTTAAGGTGCCTACCTGGTCCTGTTACCTCTATATTCTCATCTCTTCCTACTCTTCCAGTGGCTTGTGCTGCTCAAGTCACCAGTCTTCTTCCAGGTCCTTGAAGAAGGAATATGCTCTGTCTTTAGGGTCTTTCCACTGGCTCTTCCTTCTACCTGGATCTCTCATCCTCCAAATATCTCTATTGCTCCCTTCCTTTTCTCCTTGAGGTCTGTTCCAATGCCATTTTCTCAAAGAACCTTACCCTGACCTCCCTATCTAAAGTATAACTGTTCTGCTTTCCTCACTATTAATCCCCCTTGTTCCCTTCTAATCGTTCCATCCCATGTATCATCTTCAATATATAATTTAATTGATTATCATGCTTACTGTTTTTCATCTATCTCCTCCACCTTATATGTTACCCCCAACTGGAATGTAAACTCTTTGAGGTCATGGGTCCTTATGAATATGTTTATTTTTCTCTTATTTCTTCAGGTGCCAATATCAGTGCCAGGCACTAAAGAAAGTAGGCATGAAGAGACAATCTCCCTGACTGTAGTGATCTGGGGAGGCCTCAGAATTTCATTACCATTAACCTTGAAGATCATGGTGGGACAAGGTCATAACTAGTCAAATTTGGGATATGTGGTATATCAGTCTGCTAGGGCTGCCATAACCAATTACCAGAAACAACAGGAATTTTTTTCTCACAATTCTGGAGGCCAGAAGTCTGAGATCAAGATGTTTGTAGGGTTGGTTCTAAGGCATCTGTCCTTTCTTGTAGATACCCTTCTTCTCTCTGTGTCATTGCATAGACTTCCCTCTATGAGTCTGTGTCTTAGTCTTCTTTTCTTATAGGGACATCAGTCATATTGGGTTGAGGCCTATTCCTTCCCTCTTTTCAACTTAATTATCTCTTTGAAGATCCTATCTCCAAATATAGTCCCATTCTGAGGTATCATACATATCAACATATGTATTTGGGGGGTGGGGACACAATTCAGCCCCTAACACATAGTATGTCACTGTTGCTGTGGCTGTAGCTGTTCTGACTCAGCTACTCTTCTTACTCAGGGATTTTTTTCTTATGTGAATACTTCGATATGACAACTTGACTTTCCCTAAGAAACACAACAAAACAAAGCAAACTATAAAACTTTAACTTTTAAAATGTTATCAAGCAACAACCCAAGTGTCCATCACCAGATGAGTGGATGAACAAAATGTGGCATATAAATACAAAACAATATTCTTCAGTCATAAAAAGGGATGAGATTCTGATACATTGCTATACCATGGATGAACCTTGAAAACATTATGCTAAGCACAATAAGCCAGATACAAAAGGACAAATATATAATTTCACTTATATAAGGAATAGGTAAATTCAGAGACATAGACTAGGTAAATTTATAGAGACAGAAAGTAGAATGGTGGTTGCTAGGAGCTGGGGGAGGGGGTATAGGGAATTATTGTTTTAATGAATATAGAGTTTCTTTTATTTTTATTTTTTAAGATTTTATTTATTTATTTGACAGAGAGAGACACAGTGAGAGAGGGAACACAAGCAGGGGGCGTGGGAGAGGGAGAAGCAGGCTTCCAGCTGAGCAGGGAGCTGGATGCGGGGCTCGATCCCAGCACCCTGGGATCATGACCTGAGCCGAAGGCAGATGCTTAAGGACTGAGCCACCCAGGCACCCCTAGAGTTTCTTTTATTTTTTCTTTTATTTATTTATTTATTTTTTTTAAGATTTTATTTATTTATTCATGAGAGATAGAGAGAGAGAGGCAGAGGCAGAGGGAGAAGCAGGCTCCCCGCGGAGCAGGGAGCCTGATGGGGGACTCGATCGCAGGACGCTGGGATCAGGGCCTGAGCTGAAGGCAGACGCTTAACCGACTGAGCCACCCAGGCGTCCCCCCTAGAGTTTCTTTTAAATTAAAAAAATTTTTAAAATACTTTTACAGCTTTTTTGAGATATAATTGACAAATAGAAATTGTATATATTTAATTGTGTACATCACATATACAACATGGTGGTGATTTATATGCATATGCATTGTGAAATGATTATCACAATTGAGTTAGTTAACATGCATTCATCACCTCATATAATTACCATTTTTTCTGTTTGTGTGGTGATCACATGTAAGATCTATTCTCTCCACAAATATTAAGTGCACAATATCGTACTATTACTATAGTCACCATGCTGTACCTTAGATCCCCAGAACTTAATCATCTTAAAACTGAAAGTTTGCACTTTCTGACTGACATCTCCCCATTTCTTCCATACTCTAGCTCTTGATAACCACTGTCCTATTCCCTGTTTCTCTGAGTTCAACTTTTTTAGATTTTAAATATCATATGGTATTTGTTTTTCTCTGCCTGGCTTATTACACTTAGCGTAATGTCTTCCAGGTTTACCCATGTTGTTACCAATGGCAGGACTTCCTTCTTTTTTATGGCTGAATAATATTTCATTATATATATATATAACATGTTCTTTATCCATTCATCCATTGATGGACGGTTGGATTCTTTCTATATCTTGGTTATTGTGAATAATGCTGCAAGTGTAGAGAGTTTCTATTTGAAATGATGAAAAATTCTGGAAATAGACAATGGTGATAGTCACACAATATTGTGAATGTACTTAATGTCACTGAATTATACCCGTATAAAAATGGCTAAAATGGTTAAAAAAAAGTTGCCAAGTAGCATGTAAAAAGGTAAGTTCATTTTGAGTCTTTCTATAAGGTGTAGATTGGGAATAGAATGAAGACGAGTCCCAGAAATGGAACAAGGAATGTGGTGAGGAGCAGGCCAGGGCTTCAGCATCATAAGGCATTCAGAGTGCACATAATGTATGAACATTTCAGGAAGGGCCAGCAGTCCCCATAAAGCAAGTGGCTAACAGTTTCAGAGAATTCACTTGTGTCTCAAGTGGTCTGTATTTCAAAATCTCAGACAAATCCTCAGAAATATACAATACAGCATTGTGTTGTATTGTGTTGCTGTATCTACAGCAGTATTGTGTGTCTACAGCAGTACTGCAACAGTCTGCTGTATCTACTGCAGTGCTGTAACAGTATTGTGTTGCTGTATCTACAGCAGATGCCGAAGATAGAATGTTTGAGCCATAGTGTGATTACTTTTCCTCAGTTCCTGACTATACAGGAAAGTCTTTTTTTAAGTTTCCAACACTTGTTTTTTTTAGCATTCCTAGTAATATATATGTTGTATTTAATATAATAAAATACTTTTATAAGGACGATTATGGATATGGAGATGGCTTTCCTCTGAAAAACTAATTTAGTATAAAAAACTTTAAAAGCCTTTATTTAAATAAAACTATTATGAATAGAATACATTAGTCCTCTTATCTGATGTAACTGAGACTGGTAGGGGTTGATGAATTGAAAAAGGTGGTGTAAACCAGGTTCATAAAAGTGAGACATGTGTATCTTAAATATTTTATTTTAGCTTAAAACACATAAATGTACATTAATTTACCAACATTTTGATACAGAGGCATGGCTCTTCATTGAGGATGAGAGTTCTGCTTGGTATTTCTTCTCTAAAGCACATCCATAATTCCAAAATGCAGTTTTGGTTTATTGAAAGTAGAGAGAAATTAAAGATTTTCATGAGGCAACGTGGGAACCTTCTAAATTGCTATGAACCACATGCCACCATCCCTCAGTCTTTTGCAGCAGTCTCTTCTCACCTAAATTCACTCTTTCTTTTTATAAATTTTTTTTATTCTTATGTTAATCCCCATACATTACATCATTAGTTTTAGATGTAGTGTTCCATGATTCATTGTTTGTGCATAACACCCAGTGCTCCATGCAGAATGTGCCCTCCTCAATATCCACCACCAG
>NW_027696955.1:0-350 GCF_054177405.1 Leptonychotes weddellii | reverse complement strand
CCTGGGAGGCTCAGTTGGTTAAGTGTCTGACTCTTGATTTTGGTTTAGGTCATGATCTTGGGGTCCTGAGATTGAGCCCCCATCAGGCTGCACACTCACTGGGGGGTCTGCTTAAGATTTTTGGTCTACCTCTGCCCCTCCTCTACCCCCACTCATATGTGCTCTCTCTTTAAAAAAAAAAAAAAGTAGTGAAGTGCTTAAAAGTTTTGCTCTACCTCTGCCCCTCCCCTACCCCCGCTCATATGTGCTCGCTCTTTAAAAAAAAAAAAAAAAAAGTAGGGAAGTGCTTAAAAGTTTCTACTATGAGTGGTTGGATTCATGGGCCAAAGCACACAAGCATTAAATAGATG
>NW_027696954.1:0-350 GCF_054177405.1 Leptonychotes weddellii | reverse complement strand
TATTTGAGACAGAGAGAATGAGAGACAGAGAGCATGAGAGGGAGGAGGGTCAGAGGGAGAAGCAGACTCCCTGCCGAGCAGGGAGCCCGATGCGGGACTCGATCCCGGGACTCCAGGATCATGACCTGAGCCGAAGGCAGTCGCTCAACCAACTGAGCCACCCAGGCGCCCCAGATTATTTTCTTTATGGCAGGAAGATTTAGGATCATATCCTCCCTTCCTTCCCTTCCTCTACAAACTAAACAACACAGGTGTTTGGGTCGTAGCTCCTGCTGGCTCTTGCTAAGACCTGAGTGAGGGACACAGGAGGAGCTGATGTTCTGTGGGCCAGCAGAGCAGGGCAGAAACAT
>NW_027696953.1:0-350 GCF_054177405.1 Leptonychotes weddellii | reverse complement strand
TGCGTGTTATGTACAAACAATGAATCATGGAACACTACATCAAAAACTAATGATGTAATGTATGGTGATTAACATAACAATAAAAAATTAAAAAAAAAAACAATTCTGCCATGTAGGTTTTCTGGAATCTCTAAGACATTGTAATTTTTCTTTTTTTTTTTTAAATGATTAATAGTTGAAAGGATCTTTTTTTTTAAGATTTTTATTTATTTGCAAGAAAGAGAATGAGAGACAGAGAGCATGAGAGGGAGGAGGGTCAGAGGGAGAAGCAGACTCACTGCTGAGCGGGGAGCCTGATGCGGGACTCGATCCCGGGACTCCAGGATCATGACCTGAGCCGAAGGCAGTCG
>NW_027696952.1:0-350 GCF_054177405.1 Leptonychotes weddellii | reverse complement strand
TTGGGCTCCTGGGGGAGACAGAGGCAAACAGAGATGAAGGACAGGATGGGGTCAGACCTGATGGCGTCTGGGACGGAGGGGAGGGACGGAGGGGAGTTCACGATGGATGATCTGGGGCCAACAGTAGATGTTTCCACCCTGGAGCACAACAGCCCTAGCAGTGAACCAGCACCGTGAACTAGCTGTCTCCACACAGCTCTTCAATCCTCTAACTGACCCCATTCTCACTCCTCCCCTCACCCCCTCACCTTCCCACTGTGCTCTTGGGACTCACGGTCCGTCCTCCAACTACCCTCCCCCTGACCTTCCCTCCTCGCCCCAGCTGAAACCCAGCTCACCCTGCTGACCCC
>NW_027696951.1:0-350 GCF_054177405.1 Leptonychotes weddellii | reverse complement strand
TGCATTCATCTGTCGATGGACATCTTGGCTCTTTCCATAGTTTGGCTATTGTGGACTTTGCTGCTATAAACATCAGGGTGCACATACCCCTTCGGATCCCTACATCCCTACATCCCTACAGTATCTTTGGGGTAAATACCCAGTAGTGCAATTGCTGGGTCCTATGGTAGCTCTGTTTTCAACTTTTTGAGGAACCTCCATACTGTTTTCCAGAGTGGCTGCACCAGCTTGCATTCCCACCAACAGTGTAGGAGGGTTCCCCTTTCTCCGCATCCCCACCAACATCTGTCGTTTCCTGACTTGTTAATTTTAGCCATTCTGACTGGTGTGAGGTGGTATCTCATTGAGGT
>NW_027696950.1:0-350 GCF_054177405.1 Leptonychotes weddellii | reverse complement strand
TGATGTTTCCATTTGAGTCTGAAGGCAGGAAGAAAGCTGATGTCCTAGTTCATAAAGCAGGAAGAGTTCATTTTTTTCTTACTTGGAGAAGGGTTCATCTTTCTCTTTTATTCAGGCCTTCAACTGATTGACAAGGCCCACCACACAAGGGAGCACAATGTTTTTTTTTTTTATTATGTTATGGTAGTCACCATACATCATTAGTTTTTTTTTTTTATTCTTATGTTAATCCCCATACATTACATCATTAATTTTAGATGAAGTGTTCCATGATTCATTGTTTGTGCATAACACCCAGTGCTCCATGCAGAATGTGCCCTCCTCAATACCCACCACCAGGCTAACCCATC
>NW_027696949.1:0-350 GCF_054177405.1 Leptonychotes weddellii | reverse complement strand
TTCTGGCACTAACACTACTTGGAATGAGTGCAGACCCTTCAGGATAAGGGCTCAGTCTAACAAGACTGGCCCCTCTTCGGTCAACAATCCCAAGCCAGGGAGACCCACACTTCTGACCAATTGACTAGGTCAAGGGTTTCCCAAAACCCCCTCCTCAGGCTTGATAACTGTTCACAGAACTCAGGAAAGCCTTTTATTTGCATTTATTGGCTTCTTATAAAGGCTACAACACAGAAACAGCCAAGTAGAAGAGATGCCCAGGAAAAAGTATATGGGAAAGGGTGGGGTGCGGAGTTTCCTCACCCTCAGCTGGCTTGCCATTATCCTAGCATCTCCAAGAGCTCACCAAC
>NW_027696948.1:0-350 GCF_054177405.1 Leptonychotes weddellii | reverse complement strand
TTCCTCACTATGGTGCCTCACAGCTGTTGTCAGGGCCTCTCTGGAGTATTTTTCTAGCTCATTTTCTTTGTCATGTTATGTAGGAGAAGGGAGGGAAGGAGATTCGGGCAAAGGGAGAAGTTGGGCTGCAGGGAGTTACGTAAAGAAATTCACAGCAAGTAAATGCTCTAGGTCTCTTGTCTTTTTTTTTTTTTTTTTTTTAAAGATTTTATTTATTTATTTGAGACAGAGAGAATGAGAGAGACAGAGAGCACATGAGAGGGGGGAGGGTCAGAGGGAGAAGCAGGCTCCCTGCCGAGCAGGGAGCCCGATGCGGGACTCGATCCAGGGACTCCAGGACCATGACCTGA
>NW_027696947.1:0-350 GCF_054177405.1 Leptonychotes weddellii | reverse complement strand
TCATGTGTCTGTTGGCCATTTGGATGTGCACCCCGATGTTTATAGCTGCAATGTCACAATAGCCAAACTATGGAAAGAGCTAAGATGTCCATCAGCAGACGAATGGATAAAGAACATGTGGTGTATATATATATATAATGGAATATTATGCAGCCATCAAAAGGAATGAAATCTTGCCATTTGCAACAACGTGGATAGAACTGGAGGGTATTATGCTGAGCGAAATAAGTCAATCAAGAGAAAGACATGTATCATATGATCTCACTGATATGAGGAATTCTTAATCTCAGGAAACAAACTGAGGGTTGCTGGAGTTGTGGGGAGTGGGAGGCATGGGGTGGCTGGGTGAT
>NW_027696946.1:0-350 GCF_054177405.1 Leptonychotes weddellii | reverse complement strand
GGTCATATGATACATGTCTTTCTCTGACTGACTTATTTCGCTCAGCATAATACCCTCCAGTTCCATCCACGTCATTGCAAATGGCAAGATTTCATTCCTTTTCTATTGAACAAAATTTACTTCAAAATCTCTTATTTTCTTGAAGTAATCATCACCGTAAGATATTAAAAATATAATTTTCTAGGCTAGTTGTATAAGCATAGCTTATTTGTGAAATTGAAAAAACAAATACAGGGGCACCTGGGTGGCTCGGTGGTTAAGTGTCTGCCTTCAGCTCAGGTCATGATCCTGAGTCTTGGGATCGATCCCCACATTGGGCTCCCTTCTCAGCTAGGAGCCTGTTTCTCCCT
>NW_027696945.1:0-6561 GCF_054177405.1 Leptonychotes weddellii | reverse complement strand
CTTCTGCCTCTGACCCTCCCCCCTCTCATGTGCTCTCTCTCTCTCATTCTCTCTGTCTCAAATAAATAAATAAAATCTTTAAAAAAAAAAAAAAAGTACATGAAGAAGAATTCAACTCCAAAAATAATTAAAGAAACACACAGTAAAATCATATTGGCTCAAAAACATCATGCTAAGTGAAAGAAACAGGTACACGAGGCTACATACAATAAGAGCCTATTTACATGAAATACTAGAAATGGCAAAATGAGTGACAGAAAAGAGAGCAAAGGTTGTCTGGGACCAGGAGTAGGGGCCAGGCTGTCTGAGAGACTCAGGTGCCTTGTTGAGGGTAACAGAAATGTTTTCAGTCTATGTTGGGGTAGTTATAGGACTGTATACATTTTTTAAAATTCATTAAGCTATACATTTAAAATTGGTGAATTTTTGATATAAAAATTAGACTTTAATAAAGATAAAAATACTCCTGTATCCAAACTTTAAAGAAACACTTTAAAAACAATGTTGAACTAAAAATTTCACTATTAAGTTTCAGAGCTTAAAATTTAGACTACCCAGTATAGGTAAGAATTCATTCAAATGTGTATTTTCCTACATGACTGCATGGGAATAATAATTGATAGGACCTGGGGTGCCTGGGTGGCTCAGTCGGTTAAGTGTCTGCCTTTGGCTCAGGTCATGATCTCAGGGTCCTGGGATGGAGTCCCACATCAGGCTCCCTACTCAGCAGGGTGTCTGTTTCTCCCTTTACTCTTCCCCCTGCTCATGATCTCTCTCCATCTCTCCATGTCTCTCTCAAATAAATAAATAAAATCTTTTAAAAAAATTAGAAAAAAATAATTGATAGGACCCTTGTTTAAAGTAATTTGTACATGTCTATCAAGAAACTTGATGTTTTCTCATTCCCTTTTAATCTGGTAATTTTTGCTTCTGAGGATATTTTCTAAAAAAATAATAATAATCCAAAATATATAAAAAGGCTATGCATAAATAAATTTAATGAAATGCTTCTTTATTATATGAGACTTCAGAAACAACCTATGAAGCAACAGAGGAAATTAGTTAAGTAAATCATTAGAACTTCATGGGTTTGTTGTTGTGGGTTTTTTTTTAAGATTTTATTAATTTATTTGTGAGTGAGAGAGAGCACAAGCAGGGGGAGCTGTAGAGGGAAAAGGAGAAGCTCAGCAGGGAGCCCAATGAGGGCTCAATCCCAGGACCCTAGGATCATGACCTGAGCTGAAGGCAGATGCTTAACCAATTGAGCCACCCAGACACCCCTAGAACTTCATCTTTTTAATATCATTCCCTCGTGGACTTCTCAAATGTCCCAGGCAGTCTTTCCAGTCTCCATGCTTCTGCAGTCCCATGTCCGGGGGACAGCACTGTTCATCGTGTTTTGTACTTATTTTTATTAGTGGCTGCCCCCAAAAGACTGACCTCCAGATAGCAAGAATGCATCATATTCATCTTCAGAGCCCCACTACTGAGCACATAATAGATCCTCAACTCAAATAAATAAAAATCTTTTCCTGGAAGACATTTGCCCGAGGTCCAGCAGAAGTCCTTCCAAGTGATCTTCATACTACAGTATGTGATTCTTCATAAGGGCACAGTGGCCACTTATCATAATGTCATCTCATTTTAGAAGTTTGCATTGACCAGCTAGACAGACGCCAAATTTAATATGATTTTCAGAGTCTTTATTTATTTTTACCAGTAGATGTGTAATCATCCTATAGAGGTATCTGGTGGCTCTGAGGAAAATTTGTCCACAAGGGGGATTTAAAGATTAGTGCCTCTACTGTGGCTTCAGTCAGATGCCTAAGGGGGTCTACCATGATAATCTGTGGAGTCTAGCAAAATTTTAATTCCCATCCAGCCATACCATCCCACAGGTAACCAAGTTCAGTGACCTTCCAGCTGTTGTTCTGCCGCTGAATGTTTGGCTCTGAATGTTAAAAGGAGAGAGAGTGCTCCCAGAACTCTAATTTGAGTAGATGTCTTACCTGGTGACCATAACCAGGACTTAAATGATCTCAGTCCTCAGTAGACACAGAATGATTTATGTTGATTACAAGTTTGTCTATTCTGTCCCCTTTGAGATCTTTGAGATCTTGTGCTAGGTCTCTTCCTCGGAACCCCCAACTACCTAATATCATGTTCTGTACTTAGAGAAAATTCAGCAAATGCTTGTTATTACCTGATGGACTGCTAACTTGTAAATCTGGATAACATTTAAGGTAATTATAGATCATATTTGTACAGTACTTTACAGTTTACTAAGCACTTCTACACAAGTACAAAGAGAACAAAATGAGAATATACATTCCAATATTTCAGGCAAAATCTGGTCGATACCAATGCAATGTTATATACATTTGGGATTACTCCTTAAGATTGATAGCTCTTTATATGAGAAAAAAGAAAGTGAAAATACAAATGATAAATTCCAGAATTTCCCCAAAAAAAGGAAAATGTAATTTCTTTCTCCTCTGTACAGAAGGCATCAAAGTACACAGGATTTTGAAAATTACATTTTTGTATTTCCTTAGTGCAAAATAAAGTGAAAAGGCCCTACTCAGTAATAGCACAAAACAAACTTCTTCATTACAAACCCTAATTCATTACACCATGAACCCATGAACCCAGCTGCTTAATCTCACCCACCAACCTCTGCTCAGCTTCCCTGCCCCAGTTATGACACCCCCACCTTGTCACCCAATCCAGGACCTGTGGATGCCTATGGGATGGCAATTAGGTGTATGGCTGACATTTCAAACAGCGAATACTTTCAAAAAGCTGAAACATATGCAAAACATTCATTTGGTTAAATTCATTTGATTAAGGCATTTGAAAAATCTGTGAACTATGACACATAATGGATTTTTAAAAATTGAAATAAAACATCCTATCTTTTATACAATCTTTGACATTCTTTCCCTGCCAATTAATCATTTGGTGAAATGTCATTTGATAAACTAATTTTTTTAAAGATTTTATTTATTTATTTGACAGAGAGAGACACAGCGAGAGAGGGAACACAAGCAGGGGGAGTGGGAGAGGGAGAAGCAGGCTTCCCACGCAGCAGGGAGCCCAATGCGGGGCTTGATCCCAGGACCTGGGATCATGACCTGAGCCGAAGGCAGACGCTTAACGACTGAGCCACGCAGGCGTCCCGATAAACGAATTTTTAACCAATTAATTTCAATAGACTTGCTTTCAGTTAATTAAGTAGAAATGCAGGCCCACTCTGCACACCTGAACCTAAAAATTCACCTAATTCAAATTCTTTAATGAACTTAAAAATGGTGCTTTAACTTGACATTGTATAAAGACAACAGAGGAGTCTCTAAAAACATACACACTCTGGAAGAATTCAGTACAGTAGTGTACTAAAAAGTGAACTTTGGCACAATTATACATAAAACAAAACATACAGGAGGGATTTGCAAAACTCTTAGCCAAATAACTGAGGAAATGTTTCTTTTCTGGTCTTATCCAGATTTTCACTTACTTTGCCATTCTAATTCTGCATTTTCCACTGATCTTCCATGTTTGGAGGCATTCCATGATCTGCTCTGGTTTGCAATGCAGTGGGTACTCTGTCATATATGGATATTTCAGCAATTATTATGAATAAGAATTTGTACAATATAAGAATTCTCATCTCATTAAGAATTCATATGTAAGAATATGAATTTCCAATATTTGTTCAGAGTTCACCTTTAAGTTCAGAGGGGTTCTATAGTTCATATTTTCTCTGGTAGGAATCTATAAAATGTCTGCTGCACCTTCTGGTACTCTGGGTGTGCGGTACTGGACTCAGTACATTATTTTGTGAGTTCCCTGGTCTTCACTGTGTTTCAGTGGAAGTTCCATAAAACCCTGGGGTTTTGGAAGGAAAGGGGAGCTTCTTGTCTGGGTTCTCTCCCAGACTATGAAATTTCTGTGTCGCTGTAGTACACCCCTGCCTGGCTAGAGCAGCTCTGGGGTGTGAGAGAGACCCTGCCGATAGGCTGCTAGGCAGTGGAGGCGTTTGCAAAGCAGTGTGAAGTTTTGCAGGTGGTCTTCAAATGGAATTTAGCTCTTCCCACCAAGAGTTATGAAGCATATGGTACCAAGTAGTAGCACCACAGAGCATGGTTGCATATGAGGAAGAAAGAAAAAAAAAGGTATACACATTTTGCCTAGTACTGGTCTTGGTCAAAAAGCAAGATAATTACCAATGTTATCTCCAGTGGCAGCATCTGGAATGTTTTAAGTCCAAATGGCATTATACTGAGAATGCACTTGGGATTGCTCACCTGGAAAGGGACTAAAAACCAGAGCTCATCTTAAAGTGATTTCTCATCATAAGTTTACCATTTTGTTACAGGAGTCCTTGAAATAAGAATACTTGAGGAAATATTATAGATAACAGTAAATACTCCTTAAAAGTAACTATGGACAGCACCAGCACCTCAACCGAAAGGAAAAATCCCAACAGCCAGGCATTTGGAAGGTCCATAACATTCCCACAAGCATCCCTGGGTAAGGTGATACTTTGTAGTCTCAATGTTTTCATGTTAAGGTTGTCCCAGCCTGCTGCCTTGCTGTGTATCATTCCCGGCACTGGGTGCACTGTTAGGTGTCCTACCTTCCAACAGGAACCTCCTGGTTTAAAAAGGAGCATTGTGGAAGACTACCCTTTATAAGGCACTGTTCTAGTGATGACCACTTGGAAAATGCAATTTTTTTAAGTGTCAGTAAAAAAGAAAATCAGATTTTTCAAAGGTGAGTGCATAACACCATGAACCATGCAGACCTTCAGTAGAAACTAATTTCAAACACCCTGGAAGATTAATCCATTTTTAATGAAGCTCAAAGCAATGATGCTGTTACCGTTGCATGAGCTCCGCATGTGCACATTAATCCTAAATACACTTTTGGCTTTGTTTGGGAAGCAATTTCCACCTTCAAACTTTGAAAATGTATCAGGACCCAAGGAGATATTTGCATTTAAATTATAGTACATGCTTTTCACATCAATTACTCTAGGAAAAAAAAAAAAAGACAATCCTGATGAGATGACCAAAATAAAATTGACACAATATTATTTATACAGTTCACTTTCAACACTCATAAAGCAAAAGAAAAAAGAGCTGCCAAGATAGAAAGTTTACTTTGATCACATAGAGAGAATGTGCTATGGAAACAGGATGTACTTTTAACCCATTTCCAAAACTTTATCACCTGTTAACAGAAGATCCCCATGGAATGAGTAAGCAGTGTTGACTACACCCTGTTACAGTTTTCCCTCCTTACCTCACTCCATTCTAAGGAGAACAGCTCTTGTAACACAACCTGGATCCCCCACCCGTGCAGCAGCCACCTACCTCTGCAACTCTCTCTGCCGTCATTGTCCATGACAAGCTTGTTTTTATGTCAGGGTCCTTATACCCTCTCTCTGAAACCTCTTCTGTCATATTTTGCATATCATGTCATTCAGGCCTCTGCTCAAATGCTAGCTCCTCAGAAAGGTCTTTCTCAACCACCCTATCTAAAATACCCCACCCTGCCCTTCCTGTCATAAACTGACCCCCTCACCCAGTTTCATTGTCTCTTTTCAACCCTTGTTACTACCTCCAATTGTATCAGTTATCTGGTAACTTGTTTATCTTCTGTCTTCCCAACTGGAATGGAGCTCCAAGAGCAGTGTTTCCATCACTGTGTCCCCTGCACCTTTTTCACACTCCTTAAATGCCCTGGGAAGAAGGGAGGAAGGATGAAAGCAGAGGTGGAGAGGGTGAAAGATGAATGAATTGTCCATGAAGGAATAGACAGAAGAATGGATTTCCTCTTCCTATGGTTCCTTCTCCATCAGTAACTTCTTTCTCCCATCTTTAAAAATATAAAATCACCAACTTCTCAAACTCTATATACTGCCCTATTTCTTTCTTTCTCTTTATAACTAAGCTCTCTTAGTAAGAGCCTCCATTCACTTAAAACTATTAACTCTTTATTCATATACTTTTATTTAGTAATGTGATTATAAAAGTAATAAATGCTAACTATAACAATTTGGTATGTATGTTCCCAAAGTTTTTACTTGGTTATACAAATATAAATACATAGAGTTAACAGACACATGAAAAAATGTTCATCATCATTAGCCATCAGGGAAATTCAAATCAAAACCACACTGAGATACCACCTTACACCAGTTAGAATGGCAAAAATTGACAAGGCAAGAAACAACAAATGTTGGAGAAGTTGTAGAGAAAGGGGAACCCTCTTAAACTGTTGGTGGAATGCAAGTTGGTACAGCCACTTTGGAAAACAGTGTGGAGGTGCCTCAAAAAATTAAAAATAGAGTTACCCTTTGACCCAGCAATTGCCCTACTGGGTATTTACCCCAAAGACACAGATGTGTGAAAAGAAGGGCCATATGCACCCCAATGTTCATAGCAGCAATGTCCGCAATAGCCAAACTGTGGAAAGAGCCGAGATGCCCTTCAACAGATGAATGGATAAAGAAGATGTGGCCCATATATACAATGGAATATTACTCAGCCATCA
>NW_027696944.1:0-350 GCF_054177405.1 Leptonychotes weddellii | reverse complement strand
GGTCATATGATACATGTCTTTCTCTGACTGACTTATTTCGCTCAGCATAATACCCTCCAGTTCCATCCACGTCATTGCAAATGGCAAGATTTCATTCCTTTTCTATTGAACAAAATTTACTTCAAAATCTCTTATTTTCTTGAAGTAATCCTCACCGTAAGATATTAAAAATATAATTTTCTAGGCTAGTTGTATAAGCATAGCTTATTTGTGAAATTGAAAAAACAAATACAGGGGCACCTGGGTGGCTCGGTGGTTAAGTGTCTGCCTTCAGCTCAGGTCATGATCCTGAGTCTTGGGATCGATCCCCACATTGGGCTCCCTTCTCAGCTAGGAGCCTGTTTCTCCCT
>NW_027696943.1:0-350 GCF_054177405.1 Leptonychotes weddellii | reverse complement strand
TGGCTCAGTCAGCTAAGCATCTACCTTCCGCTCAGGTCATGATCTCAGGGTCCTGGGATCGAGCCCCGCATTGGGCTCCCTGCTCAGTAGGGAGTCTGCTTGAGGCTTCTCTCTCTCTCTCTCTCCCCTGCCCTTGCCCTTGTGCTCGCTTGCACGCACACTCTCTCTCTCCTCCTCTAAAATAAATAAATCTTTTTAAAAAGATTATATATTGCTTGTAATATACATGTTAAGTGAAAAAGCAGGAACAAAAGTGGACGTTTATGCATATAAGAAGGCTAGAAGGAAACACATAAAAGCAAAAACACTGCTGCATTTGCATGAGCATACTATAAAGCCACATTACGTTA
>NW_027696942.1:0-350 GCF_054177405.1 Leptonychotes weddellii | reverse complement strand
TTTTTTCTTTTACCCATTTTCTTCCCCCAAACATATACCCAAACTAGTCCTTTCTTTTACAAGCTGGTTTTTAAACACAATCATTATTACAATTTAAGTTATATAATTTACAATTAAATACATTATATTAAAAATCAAGGTAATACTAAAAACTCATCACTTCCCAATTATTACATCTTACTGTGCTCTTTTTTTTTTTTAAAGATTTTTTATTTATTTATTTGAGAGAGAGAGAATGAGAGAGAGAGCACATGAGAGGGGGGAGGGTCAGAGGGAGAAGCAGACTCCCTGCCGAGCAGGGAGCCCGATGCGGGACTCGATCCAGGGACTCCGGGATCATGACCTGAGCC
>NW_027696941.1:0-350 GCF_054177405.1 Leptonychotes weddellii | reverse complement strand
GTGTTTATCAGTCTATAGGTCTTATACTCTCATCAGATTTAGTCTAAATATTTAATGTTTTTATACTAATGTAAATAGTGTTATTTTTAAATTTATATTTCCTCTGATTTCTTCCTAAAATATAGAAATACAATTATGTTTTGCATAGTGATCTTGTAGATTGCAAACTTCCTAAACACACTTATTAGTTCTTTGACAGACTTTTTCATAGAATCCAAAACAGGGGTGCCTGGGTGGCTCAGTCATTAAGCGTCTGCCTTCGGCTTAGGTCATGATCCCAGAGTCCTGGGATCGAGCCCCGCGTCGGGCTCCCTGCTCCGCGGGAAGCCTGCTTCTCCCTCTCCCACTCC
>NW_027696940.1:0-350 GCF_054177405.1 Leptonychotes weddellii | reverse complement strand
CCTCTTTCATCCTGTGCGTACATATAAACACACACACGTGAAATGGTATGAATTAATCAAACAGAAAAAAAGACCAGTAAGAAAGTTCTACGTGGGGCGCCTGGGTGGCTCAGTTGGTTAAGCGACTGCCTTCGGCTCAGGTCATGATCCTGGAGTCTCTGGATCGAGTCCCGCATCGGGCTCCCTGCTCAGCGGGGAGGCTGCTTCTCCCTCTGACCCTCCCCCCTCTCATGTGCTCTCTGTCTCTCTCATTCTCTCTGTCTCAAATAAATAAATAAAATCTTTAAAAAAAAAAAGAAAGTTCTACGTGGCAAGAAACTTTTTTTTTTTTTTAAAGATTTTATTTATTT
>NW_027696939.1:0-350 GCF_054177405.1 Leptonychotes weddellii | reverse complement strand
GCCCTCTAGTTATATTCTTTATATTGACTACAATTATGTAACAATGTATACCATGAATAATAAAATATAAAACAAGAATGACCAAGAAAAGTCTCTACATTCATACATATCCATGTGGGTGTGTGCATCACAGAACCTCTTTAATCAGATCTGTGTAGCTTTTTACTGTTACTTTAGACACAATTCTAACAAGCTTAGTTATCTGGCTTCCCTGACTGCAGGATGTTGGAAAGAGATTAAAAGTACAGAGGTAGCATAATGTCCTCAAAGTTCATCTATATTGTAGCATATGACAGAATTTCCTTCCTTTTTTTTTTTAGATTTTATTTATTTATTTATTTGAGAGAGAG
>NW_027696938.1:0-350 GCF_054177405.1 Leptonychotes weddellii | reverse complement strand
CCAGGAGATTGCCTGTAGGGTAGATTCCTTCACACCTGCAGTGGTTTTCATACCATGATGCCTGCCCAGTGACCCATCACTCAGGACCAGACTGGGAGATAAAGGGAAAGCTTGTTGCCCTCAGTGCACTGTAGGATGGCCAGGAGCTCACTTGGAAGGAACCATAGAAGCCATGGGCACTGCACCTGGAGAGGCCACTTAACCAGGAGATGGTGGCTCAAACCGCCAGGGTGATAGTTCTCACCCCTCACCCGTCATCAGTTCCTCCTCTCCCTGCATGACTAATACCACTGTGAACTGAGACTCAGACTTGGGGATCACTCCCAAACCTGTGCTCTTATTGTTTGCCT
>NW_027696937.1:0-350 GCF_054177405.1 Leptonychotes weddellii | reverse complement strand
TTTCTATGAATTAAATTACTTTTTAAAAATAATTCTTATAAGCTCCCTTGAATAAGTCAATCTCATTATGAAAAATTTTCAAGTGAATATTAGAAACCATATCCTTAATAGTTAACCTAATCCCTAGATTTAAAAAAATCCCTCCTCCCCCATTTTTTTTTTAATTTTTTTTTTATTCTTATGTTAATCCCCATACATTACATCATTAGTTCTAGATGAAGTGTTCCATGATTCATTGTTCGTGCACAACACCCAGTGCTCCATGCAGAACGTGCCCTCCTCAATACCCACCACCAGGCCAACCCATCCTCCCACCCCCCTCCCCTCTAGAACCCTCAGTTTGTTTTTCA
>NW_027696936.1:0-350 GCF_054177405.1 Leptonychotes weddellii | reverse complement strand
TCCTGCCATTTGGGAGAACATGAATGGACCCTCAGATAACAACACTCATTCCAATGAATGGGGACATGTTTCAGACTTCTGCCTCAAGTCTTCCAAGTGTCCAGATAGCCCCTACCCAGTTCTTCAGAATCGGCATGTGTATTGTAACCTCTTTGCTATTTCTGAGAAAGACTCTATTGACCAACATTATTAATCTGTGATAAAATTAGTTTGACCAGATAGCTTCCTCTTCAGTTCCAGAGCTTATCTCCAAAGATAGGGCCCATAGCGGTAATCTGCTCAATTCACATGACACCATGTAGAACATCAGAGTTGTATCATATTGTCCAAGACTGATCACTATTTCAGAG
>NW_027696935.1:0-350 GCF_054177405.1 Leptonychotes weddellii | reverse complement strand
TCCTGCCATTTGGGAGAACATGAATGGACCCTCAGATAACAACACTCATTCCAATGAATGGGGACATGTTTCAGACTTCTGCCTCAAGTCTTCCAAGTGTCCAGATAGCCCCTACCCAGTTCTTCAGAATCGGCATGTGTATTGTAACCTATTTGCTATTTCTGAGAAAGACTCTATTGACCAACATTATTAATCTGTGATAAAATTAGTTTGACCAGATAGCTTCCTCTTCAGTTCCAGAGCTTATCTCCAAAGATAGGGCCCATAGCGGTAATCTGCTCAATTCACATGACACCATGTAGAACATCAGAGTTGTATCATATTGTCCAAGACTGATCACTATTTCAGAG
>NW_027696934.1:0-6561 GCF_054177405.1 Leptonychotes weddellii | reverse complement strand
GATGCCTTCTTCCCAGACAGGAGCCATAATCATGAAGGAGCAGGCGGGAGAGAGGGAGAGCTCACAAGGCAAGTGGCAGCAGGTATGATCTAAGGGAAGGTGACAGCTCAGCAAATGCCTACAAACTCTGAACTAGGGACAACAGTTTGCTTTATCCTCTGTGTAGAGGTTACCTGTTGACTGGAAAGCCAGGTGAAGTATCATGCTTGACAGAGCATATCATAATAACTCAGAGCCATCATTTAATTTTGTTTACTGTTTGACAAGTCCTGGGCGAAGTATTTTACTAACAGTAACGCATTTGTCCTCATAACAACTCCCAAGGTAGGCAACAATTTCAATCTTTATTTTACACATGAGGAAAGTGAGGCACAAAGTGCTGAATAACTTTCCCAAGGTCACACAGCTTTAAGTGTCGGGGCTGGTGTTCAAATCAACCAATGCAGTCACGCTCTGGATCCCATGCCTTGAACCACTATGCCACACTGTCTCTCAATATGCCATCAGCATTCGTCACTGATATTTTTTAAAAGATTTTATTTATTTATTTGACACAGAGAGAGAGAGAGAGCACAAGGAAGGGGAGCAGCAGAGGGAGAGGGAGAAGCAGGCTCCCTGCTGAGCAAGGAGCCCGATGAGGGGCTCGATCCCAGGCCCCTGGGATCATGACCTGAGCCGAAGGCAGACGCTTAATGACTGAGCCACCCAGGCGCCCCAGCATTTATCACTGATTAAGCAGAAATGTCCAGGCCTATGAAGGGTAGCTCCTTACATTCCTCACCCTTTTGGTCATCTTGCAGTCAAATAACTTATGTGGAAAGTTCTTACCTGCAAAATTCAGATGGGAAGACATAAAGAATTTCCTCTCTGTTTATTAACGGGTGAAAAGAATCTCCATCTGTTCCATTAATCATATTGCACTTATCTGTTGTCCACCAGTCAAGGGACCTGTAATTGATAAGCACAAGAAAGAATAGACTATCACATTTGATTTTAGATCTTTTCAGATGGTCAGGACTTTTCAGGCCTTAATTGGGAGCCAGCTACCCACAGAATCTTATTCATACGCAGACACAGGGGGGATGCTGGTTAGGAATTAGATCAAGAGGGGTCAGAGTAGGCACCTGATCCCCAAATCAATTCTGATAGAGGCAACGTCCAAAAATCCCTCTTTCCTTCCTGCAAAAAAGAGTATCCTATGTAGAGGTTTAGAAATACCCATTTTATTAAAATAGTGATTCAATGTAGCATGAACAATAGCCTTGTCTGGAGCTAGCCCACTGACAGGAGAGCTCAGGATAGATATGTTCAGCTCTTGAGGAAGGAGCTGAGATGGCAGAGTAGTAGGAGGACCTATGATTGCCTTGTCTCTCAAACACAGCTAGATAAATATCAAATCATTCTGAGCACCCAGGAAATCCATCTGAGGACTGAGAGAACAAACTGCACAACTAGAGGGAGAAAAGAGGCCACGTCGTGGAAGGTACGAGATGCGGAGACGTGATTTGGGGGAGAAAAGAATCTTCAGTGCTATGGAGGGGAGGGAGCCCCCGATCACAGAGAGAGAGACAGAGAGAGAATAGAGCACAGGGCATTACACAAGAAAAACACTTCCCTAAAACCACTGACGTGGAAAACGAGAGCGGTTGATTACTGCAAGTTTTTACAAGTGGCTGAGCTCAGAGACTAAAGTTCTAGAAGTCCATGCGATCATTGGGGGAAGCCTGGTGGGTACAGAGGTGCTCCTGTGGAGAAGAAGGGCAGAGGCCTGGGAGCAGACGGTGTGGTCGGAAGATCCCCTGGGTCCCACTGGGAGAGACAGTCCCCCTTCTTGCAGTGCATGTGGGAGAGGTGGCACTGCCTCTCCAGGGACAAAAGAGCCAGCGGGTGCCATTGAGCTGTCCAATTCATTAGCATAGGAGCAGAGATGTCTGCTGCGGGCCGCTAACCTGGCTGTGGGCTTTTTGCTGCGCTTTACCATGAACTCCAAGCCCCTGTGTATTCGTGTGACTGCCCTTCTGGGACAAACCGGCACCAGCCACAGTGTGGCAAGATCCCAGAGGATCAGCGCAGGTCGATGCCATGCCGGGTCCCTAAAACTTGCAGTTTTGAAAACCAGTTGGCGGGCCTGAGCTAAGACACAGGAGTACTGCGCCGTCAGATGGGCAGATGGCTCAGACACAGGGTGAAAGCAAGGGTCAGAGGGAAGCCTGGGACAAATGACGGGAGAGTGTTTGCTCTTCTGGGAGGGCTTCCTGAGCAACGGCGGTGCAAATTCCCCTTTGGGGATGAGACAGCAGGCTGATGCTCTTTTTACCCCTGCTCATCAGCACAGACGGACTTCAGCGAGCAGCACCACAGTGGAGGCTTGAGCTGCTTACACCAAGCCCCACTCCCCTGCGCTCTGCAGGTGCTTCTAAACCAGCGCAAGGGTGCCTGAAAGTCAGAGAAGCAAGGGGCCCTTCTCCCAGAAGACCAGCATAAATCCCCTCATCCACCAAGTCTACTGACCACAGAGCAGTGCAAAGCTTCAGCTCTAGGGGAAATAGGATCTAGCCTCTCTTATTAAAGAGCAGAACAAAACACACCTAGTTAAAGCTCACCACACACTGGACAAGGTCCAAATACTCCCCACTGCAGGCAAGGAGAAACTCTGCAGAGGCCTGACCTGAGGGATAGAGCAGCCAAAACACAACAGCAGAGTGCACACAGCATACACCAGAAACACTTCCCGAAGCGCCAGGCCCTGGACAGTAAAGGAGCTCTTCTCAATATAGACATTACTCTCAGGAGCAGGAAACATAAGAGGCTTTCCTAACCCATAGAAGACAGAGACCCAGACAAAAGGCCAAGATGGAGGAGTTCATCCCCAATAAAAGAACAAGAAGCAGTCATGGCCAGGGATCTAATCAACACAGATATAAGTAATATGCCTGAATCAGAATTTAAAACAACAATCCATAAGGATACTAGCTGGGCTTGAGTAAAGCATAGAAGACATCAGGGAGTCCCTTACCACAGAGATAAAAGACCTAAAAACTAGTCAGGCCAAAATTAAAAATGCCATAACCAAAATGCAAAACTGACTGGATGTAATGACCACAAGAACTGAAGAAGCAGAGGGACAAACAAGTGATATAGAAGATAAAATTATGGAAAATAATGAAGCTGAAAAGATGGAAAGAAAAGTGTTGGATCATAAATGTAGACTTAGGGAACTCATTGACTCCATAAAGTATAATAACATGCGTATCATAGGAGGCCCAGAACAAGAGAGGGAAAAAGGGTCAGAAGGTTTATTTGAACAAATTATAGCTGAAAACTTCCCTGATCTGGGGGAGGAAACAGACATCCAAATTTAGGAGGCAGAGAGCACTCCCTCCAAAATCAACAAAAGCAGGCCAACACTAAGACATATCATAGTAAAATCTGCAAAATACAGGAGATAAGGAAAAAAAAAATCTGAAAGCAGTGAGGGAAAAAAAAAAAAACAACCCTAACCTACAAGAAGGGTAGACACATAAGGTTCCCAGCAGACCTGTCCACAGAAACTTGGCAGGCCAGAGAGATGACATGATATATTCAATGTGCTGAATGGGAAAAATCTGCAGCCACGAATACCTTATCCAGCAAGGCTGTCATTCAGAATAGAAAGAGAGACAAAGAGTTTCCCAGATAAACAAAAACTAAAGGAGTTCATGACCACTAAACCAGCCCTGCAAGAAATACTAAAGGGACTCTTTGAGTGGGAAAGAAAGACCAAAAGCAACAAAGACTAGAAAGGAACAGACAAGATCTCCAGAAACACCAACTTTACAGGTAATACAGCTGCACTAAATTCATATCATCAACAATCACTCTGAATGTAAATGGACTAAATGTGCCAATCAAAAGACACAGGGTATTAGAATGGATGAAAAAAACAAGATCCATCAATATGCTGCCTACCAGAGACTCATTTTATTTTGTTTTACTTTATTTTATTTTTTCTATGCATGTGATATTTATTTATTTCCTCTGTAGTTGTATATTTATATTTATTTATTTATTTATTATTATTTTTAATTAACATATAATGTATTATTGGTTTCAGAGGTAGAGGTCAGTGATTCATCAGTCTTATATAATACCCAGTGCTCATTACATCACATGCTCTCCTTAATGTCCATCACCCAGGTACCCCATCCCTCCACCGTCCTTCCCTCCAGCAACCCTCAGTTTGTTTCCTACGATTAAGAGTAAGAGACTCATTTTAGACCTAAAGATACCTGCAGACTGAAAGTGAGGGGATGGAGAACCATTTATCATGCTAATGGACGTCAAAAGAAAACTGGACTAGCCATAGTTATATGAGACAAACTAGATTTTATTTATTTATTTATTTTTAAAGATTTTATTTATTTATTTGACAGAGAGAGACAGCTAGATAGGGAACACAAGCAGGGAGAGTGGGAGAGGGAGAAGCAGGCTTCCCGCAGAGCAGGGAGCCCGATGTGGGACTCGATCCCAGGACCCTGGGATCATGACCTGAGCCGAAGACAGACGCATAACGACTGAGCCACCCAGGTGCCCCGAGACAAACTAGATTTTAAACCAAAGACTGTAACAAGAGATGAATAAGGGTACTATATCATAATAAAGGGGTCTATCCAACAAGAAGATACAACAATTATAAATATTTATGCCCCCAACTTGGGAGCACCCAATTATACAAATCAATTAATAACCAACATAAAGAAACTCAGTGATAACAATATAGTAATAGTAGGGGACTTTAACACCCCACTTACAGCAACAGACAGATCATCTAAGCAGAAAATCAACACGCAAACAATGGCTTTGAATGACACACTGGATCAGATGGACTAAATATATATTATATAAATATATATATATTACATATTCATCCTAAAGCAACAGAACATACATTCTTTTGAGTGCACATGGAACATTCTCCAGAACAGATCACATCCTGGGTCATAAATCAGGCCTCAACAAGTACAAAAAGACTGAGATCATACCATGCATATTTTCAGACCACAACACTATGAAACTTGAAGTCAACCACAAGAAAAAATTTGGAAAGACCTCAAATACATAGAAGTTAAAGAACATCCTACTAAAGAATGAATGGGTTAACCAGGAAATTAAAAAATACATGGAAGCAAATGAAAATGAATACATGATAGCCCAGTACCTTTGCGATGCAGCAAAAGTGGTCCTAAGAGGGCAGTATGTAGCGGTACAGGCCTATCTCAAGAAGCAAGAAAAGTCTCGGGACGCCTGGGTGGCTCAGTCGGTTAAGCGTCTGCCTTCGGCTCAGGTCATGATCTCAGGGTCCTGGGACTGAGCCCCGCATCCGGCTCCCTGCTCAGTGGGGAGTCTGCTTCTCCCTCTCCTTCTGCCCTGTTCCTGTGTTCTCTCTCTCTCAAATAAATAAATAAAATCTTTAAAAAAAAAAAAAGCAAGAAAAGTCTCAAATACACAACCACCTTACACCTAAAGGAGCTAGAAAAGGAACAGCAAATAGAACCTAAAGTCAGCAGAAGGAGGGAAATAATAAAGATTAGAGCAGAAATAAATGATATAGAAACAAAAAAAGATAGTAAAACAGATCAATGAAACTAGGAGCTTGTTCTTTGAAAGAATTCATAAAATTGATAAACCCCTGGCCAGACTTATAACAAAGAAAGAGAAAGGATCCAAATAAATAAAATCATGAATGAAAGAGGAGAGATCACAACTAACACCACAGAAATACAAACAATTATAAGAGAATATTATGAAAAATTACATGCCAACAAATTAGGCAATCTGGAAGAAATGGATAAATTCCTAGAAACATATAAGCTACTAAAACTGAAACAGAAAGAAATAGAAAATTTGAACAAAAACCATAACCAGCAAAGAAATTGAACAAAAAATCTTCCAACAAACAAAAGTCTAGGGCCAGATGGCTTCCCAGGGAAATTCTACCAAACATTTAAAGAAGAATTAATACCTATTTTCTTAAAGTGTTCAAAAAAATAGAAATGGAAGGGAAACTTCCAAACTCATTCCCCAAGGCCAGCATTACCTTGATTCCAAACCAGACAAAGACCCCACTAAAAAGAAGAATTACAGGACACCATCCCTGATGAACATGGACGCAAAAATTCTCAATAAGATACTAGCAAATTGAATCCAACAGTACAGTAAAAGAATTATTGCCATAATCAAGTGGGATTTATTCCTGGGCTGCAAGGGTGGTTCAAGATTTTCAAATCAATCAACGTGATACACCACATTAATAAAAGAAAGGATAAGAACCACATGATCCTCTCAATAGATGCAGAAAAAGCATTTGACAAAATACAGTATCCATTCTTTTTTTTTTTTTTTTTTAAAGATTTTATTTATTTATTTGAGACAGAGAGAATGAGAGACAGAGAGCATGAGAGGGAGGAGGGTCAGAGGGAGAAGCAGACTCCCTGCCGAGCAGGGAGCCCGATGCGGGACTCGATCCCGGGACTCCAGGATCATGACCTGAGCCGAAGGCAGTCGCCCAACCAACTGAGCCAC
>NW_027696933.1:0-350 GCF_054177405.1 Leptonychotes weddellii | reverse complement strand
TCAAGGTAGAATGATAGGAGCCACCTGACAACTGAAGATCAATCAAGTTGGATAAATTGCCTCTGAAGTCGTATTTCTTTCTTTTTTTTTTTTTTTTAAAGATTTTATTTATTGGGGCGCCTGAGTGGCTCAGTCGGTTAAGCGGCTGCCTTCAGCTCAGGTCATGATCCCAGGGTCCTGGGATCGAGCCCCGCATCGGACTCCCTGCTCGGCGGAGAGTCTGCTTCTCCCTCTCCCTCTGTCTGCCGCTCTGCCTACTTGTGCTCTCTCTCTATCTCTGTTAAATAAATAAACAAAATCTTTAAAAAAATAAAATAAAAATAAATAAATAAAAGATTTTATTTATTTAT
>NW_027696932.1:0-350 GCF_054177405.1 Leptonychotes weddellii | reverse complement strand
GTCATGTGATGATGGTGGTCGTGGTGCTGATGGAGGTCATGGTGATGATGGTGGTCGTGGTGCTGATGGAGGTCATGGTGATGATGGTGGTCGTGGTGCTGATGGAGGTCATGGTGATGATGGAGGTCATGTGATGATGGTGGTCGCGGTAAGGATGGAGGCTGTGGTGATGATGGTGGTCATGGTGATGGAGGTCATGGTGATGGCGGTTGTGGTGAGGATGCAGGTAGTGGGATCATGGAGGTCGTGGTGAGGATGGTGATGGTGGTGGGGATGCTGTCACGATAATGATGGTGATGATAGCACCACATATGTTGAATACATCTAACAGCTCCTACGTGGATTATTTG
>NW_027696931.1:0-350 GCF_054177405.1 Leptonychotes weddellii | reverse complement strand
CCCTGAAATGACAATATAATTAATGGCAGTTGATCCTTGAATAACACGAGGGTTGGGGCACTTGACTCTCCATAAATGTAACCACTCAGAGCCTACTGTTGACTGGAACTCTTACCAATAACATAAACAGTCAGTTAACATATATTTTATGTATTATATGTATTACCTACTGTATTCTTACAATAAAGTAAGCTAGAGAAAAGAAAATGCTATTTAAAAAAATCATAAGAGGGATGTCTGGGTGGTGCAGTCGGTTAAGTGTTCAACTCTTGGTTTCAGCTCAGGTCATGATGGCAGGGTTGTGGGATCGAGCCCCGTGTCCAGCTCCCTGCTCAACACAGGGTCTGCTT
>NW_027696930.1:0-350 GCF_054177405.1 Leptonychotes weddellii | reverse complement strand
GGGGCCTGCTTCTCCCTCTCCTTCTGCAGCTCCCACTGCTTGTGCTCTCCTGTTCTCTCGTTCTGTCAAATAAATAAAAAAATCTTTAGAAAATGAGTTTACAAATATTGAGGAGATATTTTCTATTCCTATTTAGGGGTTTAGATTATACTGTCTCTGAGTTAACATTTGTCCTTGGGAAATATATGATGTGAGCATATCCTTAATTAATTAATTAGTGTATTTATTTTTTTACATAGAAGACTAGGGAAAAAACAAAGCATTTCTGCAACTGACACAGGGAGATCTCGAAGGGCAATGGACTCAGGATGCCTACTGCTGTCTTTATGTGTATTGTTAAGACCTGTAGC
>NW_027696929.1:0-350 GCF_054177405.1 Leptonychotes weddellii | reverse complement strand
TGATAGACTTTTGGCCTTTGGCCTTATTTTGGGACATCCTCCCAGTGAATTCTGATGTGATGAGGGTGCCCTACACCTGGTTTTCATTTTAGCTCCATTCTCTTCTGGACCTGCCTAGGCCTCAGGGTTTGGATAATAGATTTTGAGGGTACATCCATCTGTCTATTCATTGATCCATGCATTCGATATATAATTCCAATGACCAGCTGTGTATGAGACCCCAGCCTGGGGCTTGCATCTTCTACAGAATGGCAGTGTTACACGGTGGTTACAGTGCTAGCTTATGCTGGGGTTCAAATCCCAAAATTTGTACTCATGAGTTGTATGATTTTTAACTATTACCTTTCTGA
>NW_027696928.1:0-350 GCF_054177405.1 Leptonychotes weddellii | reverse complement strand
ATTACTATAGAATTGGCTTCTAAAATACTATTTATTTAATATTTACTTATTTTTAAACAACACATGTTTATTGTCTGACAGTTTTGAAAGGAAGAAATCTGAGATGAAGGTGTCAGCAGGATTGATTTCTCTTTTTCCAATTTTTTTCTTTTTTTAAAATTTTATTATGTTATATTAATCACCATATATCACATCATTGGTTTTTTTTTTAATTTTATTATGTTATGTTAGTCATCATACAATACATCATTGGTTTTTTTTTTGTTTGCTTGTTTGCTTTTTAGAATTTTCTTTTTTTTATTCTTATGTTAATCCCCATATATTACATCATTAGTTCTAGATGAAGTGTT
>NW_027696927.1:0-350 GCF_054177405.1 Leptonychotes weddellii | reverse complement strand
TTGGGCAGGTTGAATATATTAGCTTCTTTATTTGGTTGAGTAGATAATTGAGTCATGATTGAGTCAGAGTAACCTATTAAGGGCATTTAATTTCAGCTAGCTTAGCATTTATAAGATAATTTAGTAAGACCATATTTCAGTAAGACGATAATTTAATAAATCATATTTCAGCAACAGCATACTTGAGTAATAGTAGATTTTATTAAGTAAATTTTTTAGTTGCACAAAATATTTTTTGAAATCCTATTGAAAAGATAAATAGGATTGGTTTATTAAAGTTTGCCTTTATTAAAATAACCATCAAAGCGCAGGACATCATTATGCCAGCTTTCATCAGCATTAATATTTGC
>NW_027696926.1:0-350 GCF_054177405.1 Leptonychotes weddellii | reverse complement strand
GGTCATGATCCTGGAGTCCCGGGATCGAGTCCCGCATCGGGCTCCCTGCTCGGCAGGGAGTCTGCTTCTCCCTCTGACCCTCCTCCCTCTCGTGCTCTCTCTCATTCTCTCTCTCGCAAATAAAAAAAAAAAAACTAAATAAACTTACATGTATATATATATATGTTTCACCCTTCTTCTGAAATGGTATGCTCTGTCCCTCCCCAAGGGAAATAACCTAAGATCTCACTCAGTCACTTCATCAAGTTGAAAATATAGGATCTCCAGTAACTACACAAGCTTCTCCATCAGATCTGGATACAACTCTGTATTATCTTGTGATCTGGTGATTCTCAACCAGGGGTGACTTT
>NW_027696925.1:0-350 GCF_054177405.1 Leptonychotes weddellii | reverse complement strand
CCCCCCCCCCCCCGCCCGCCACAACCCAACACAAGCTTGAGAGAGGGTCAGAGAAAGACAGGCATGAGAGGATTGTACGTACGGCTGAACAGACAGCCTCTGCCCTCAGGGGTTTCAGAACCTCAAGACAGTTGCCTCCTTTCCTGAGCATGGTAGAGGTAACCGCTCCCAGAAGCACACACAGACCAGTCAGGGCACACAGCAAATGCCAGCAGACCACAGCAGCACTTGGCTTTCATCCTATACAAGCATAACCCCGAAAAACATCAGACCCTCACCACTACCCTGAGAAGCAGGCAGTACCTTCCCTATGGCACAAATGAGGACCAGGCTCGAAGATATTAACTAAT
>NW_027696924.1:0-350 GCF_054177405.1 Leptonychotes weddellii | reverse complement strand
TGCATTCATCTGTCGATGGACATCTTGGCTCTTTCCATAGTTTGGCTATTGTGGACTTTGCTGCTATAAACATCAGGGTGCACATACCCCTTCGGATCCCTACATCCCTACATCCCTACAGTATCTTTGGGGTAAATACCCAGTAGTGCAGTTGCTGGGTCCTATGGTAGCTCTGTTTTCAACTTTTTGAGGAACCTCCATACTGTTTTCCAGAGTGGCTGCACCAGCTTGCATTCCCACCAACAGTGTAGGAGGGTTCCCCTTTCTCCGCATCCCCACCAACATCTGTCGTTTCCTGACTTGTTAATTTTAGCCATTCTGACTGGTGTGAGGTGGTATCTCATTGAGGT
>NW_027696923.1:0-6562 GCF_054177405.1 Leptonychotes weddellii | reverse complement strand
ATGAGTATATCTGCTAGTATACCTTGTTATTTTTCACTCTGCCAGTTATTGTATATAAAAAAATAGAGATAATTTTTGTCTCTTGATAAGGTTATTTTCCTGCAGAGAGGATTTACATTTGCTCTATCAGGCAACTAGTCTACGAGTACACAGGTCACCTTAATCCAGTCAGGAATTGAGATGATTCAAAGCTGGGTTTATGTCCCTGTGGTGGTTGCTATGTTACACTGTCCAGATCTACTTTCTTGACTGAAGGACTTATTTCCCAAATTGCTAGAAATGATGCTTGCAGTCAGCCTTCAGCTGTTAGTTCTCCCAGGTACTATCCATAGCTAAGGAGAAGCATTTTGTTCAAGGTCATATCCTCTTCAAAAAGGCAGCCTATATCCAATGACTGGTAAATGTAGGGTGTAAAGGTCTGGCTCCCTTCCTTCAGTGGGGGAAAACTCTATGGGGTTGTCCAAGCTTCAGAGCTTCCTGTGGTATTTGTTGAAGCCTTACTGAGATTCCATCATAGCCCAACTTCTCCCTCTGTCCAACCTGCTTCTTTCTGTTCTCCATAGGCATTGGTCTGAGGAAACTTATGAATAAACTTCCTGTATGCTGATATCTACTACAAAGCCTCTTTCTATTTTGGATTCATCATTTTTTCCCTTGGATATGGTTCTTTGGGTCTCACCTCTAATCTTGTGAGGTTTACCAGAGGTCTTCTTAATTGGAAGACCATAAATGCTATTTGTCCCCACAGGATCTTTTGGAAGCTTTTCTAGGTTTCTCAACCACATTTTCACAATTGGTAGATATCTGAGGTGAAGAGCGGACCCAATGCAAAACTTATCTCTCTGGTCTTCCATCTTCTTCCACATAGTGTCCCCACAATTTCAAACTGCACTTATAGCTGTTTTGCACTTTCAAAAGAATATCTTTAAAATGTTGTCTATGGTTATTTTCAGAAGGACACCTATAATCCTTATTGCCCAGTCTGCCATTGCCAGAAGTAGAAATTGTTACCTTTGTGATTTGAATGAAAAGTTATTTGAAAAGTTTAAAGTCTGATTCAATTTAATTAAATTCAACAATTTCATTTTATGTATATGCCAGATGCTGAGCTGTGCTCTAGGGATAAACTTATGGATGTTACATTGTCTTTCTGCCCCCAAGGAGCTTATAATTGAATAACAACAACAAAAATAGATGCATTCTTAAGGTATTACCTTGATTAATAATGATAAGACATTGAAAATACAGATATATTTCCTGGCAAGTTGCCTTTGGTGGAACACCAGATAAGAGTTAATATGCTAAGTTGCTGTGATAAGTAGATTTATGCCTATAACCATGTCCTGCTGCTCAAACTTAATAGAAGCTTGGACTCTGAAAGCAGGTCTGATCACCACAATCAGTACAAATCATGAAGGGGGGGGTGGGGTAACACCGTTATGAGAAAAACTTTTGGGCAAGGGCAAGAATGGATACACAACTGGGACCTTGAAGTCAACAATAATACTAGCATAAAAGAAACACTTTCTGAGACAAATATCATATGGTTTCACTTATATGTGGAATCTAAAAAATAAAACAAATGAACAAACAAACAGACTCTTAAATACAGAGAACAAACCGGTGGTTGCCAGAAGGCAGAGTGGGCAAAATAGGGAAAGGGGATGAAGAGGCACAAACTTCCTTATATGATAAATAAATCATTGAGATGAAAAGTACAGCATAGGGAATACAGTCAATACTATTGTAATAATGTTTGGTGACAGAGAGTGACTACACACACTGTGGTGTGCACAAAATTGTCAAATCAATATGTTGTGTACCTGAAATCAATATAACATTGTATGTCAATTATACTTCAATAAGAAAAAAAGAACCCTTTCTGCGACTGAGTTTATGGGATGGCTGTGATGTAACATACTAGGGCAGGTAGTGCAAAGTGAGCCAAAGCAAAGGATTTGAAAACCAAGGAGAAGTGCACTCGAAGAAGGCACCGAAATCCAGCTGTGGGCTCCAGGAAAGATCCATGATCTGTTGAGAAATACCAATTGGATGTGACAAGCAATGAATCCTTATGATCCCCTAGAAGAAATGGCTGTGAGCAGTGAGAAGGAACGTCATACTCAGCAACCTCTGCTCAGTTATGCTTGGGCTGAAAAGGCTGAGGTGAAGTCCGATTGTCACACATTGGGCCTGGAGTAGCACCTGTTGGAGAAGTGCAGGAGGCTAAGCAGAACGTAACAGGTATGAACGGGGTGCTGTGTG
The DNA here is from genome assembly GCF_054177405.1 of Leptonychotes weddellii. NCBI lineage: Eukaryota > Metazoa > Chordata > Mammalia > Carnivora > Phocidae > Leptonychotes > Leptonychotes weddellii. The sequence continues at coordinate 4,297 of NW_027696923.1, read as the reverse complement.
GGAGGGAAAGTTGGGACAAAGTGCACATTTGTTTACAAGGTGTGGCTCAGGCTTCAAAGGTGAGCCTGAGGGGACAATCCAGGTGGTCCATTAGAGTGTCCAGAGGGACCTTCTGGAAATCTGGTTTAGTTGAAGAGAAGGAATGTAAGCAATAGGTGAAGTTTAGAATTGGGGAGGGAGGTGGTGAGTGAAAGCAGACCTACTGGTACTGCACGTGAAGGAGGTAGGGTGAGCAGGATTCAGGTTAAGGGAAAAAAACCCAGAGAGCTTCTTTTCCACTTTTCCATCTCAAAGTCCAACCATCTGACTGGGCCAGACTCGTGGACACTCGAATGTATTTTGCTGTTCCACAGCTCTCATGGAATCTTTATGCCCAGGGCAATGACTGAATTTCCTAAAACTTTTTTTTCTTTTTTGAAATACCTTTTTGAGATTGCTTCCAAGATGGCAGGAGCTTTCTGTTATCCAGATCTTTTCTTTTTTACTTTATTCTAGAATAGAAACTAAAGGAGAATCAAAACCTAACATGATACATGCTGTGCCCTCAAGGAGCTTACAGATTCAATATATTCTTTACACACCTATTAGCTGCCAGGTGCCAGGCTGGGTGAAGAGGGTATAAATATGGAAATATGGATGTTTCCTATACTAAAATATAAGACCAAAATACATAGACCAAATGTGAGTAATAGACATTGATGGATAATTTCATCAAATAAAATGCTGAATCTAAGTTCAAAGATAGGAGCTAAACATGAGGTAGAAGTTTAGCACGCATTCACACATGAGAATTCATGCATGAACACACACATTTATTTTATGTATTTATTTTTAAAAAAGATTTATTTATTTGTGTGTATGTGTTGAGAAAGAGAGAGAGCACACAAGTGGGAGGGTCAGAGGGAGAGGGAGAGAGAATCTCAAGCAGACTCTGTGCTGAGTGCAGAGCCCAATGCAGGGCTCAATCCCAGAACCCTGAGATCAAGACCTGAGCCAAAATCAAGTCAGTTGCTTAGCCAACTGTGCGACCCAGGTGCACCCCCTCCTTCCCATTTAAAGATGTTACTCCTTCCCATCCTATCACCTCATCCCTACCACTGAACTTTTGGCACAGTATGTTTCAAATACATCTTTGCTGATTGGATCTCATAATGAAAATGTTCATTATGAAAAGTTATTTTGATTCTTAGATGCAGAATGAATTGGAGATGTGGTATCATGGGTCTAGAGACATTGCTCTGTTGCCAGTGTCCTCACATGTAAAATAGAGAGATGAACAGAAATGGGAAATCTACATTATTGGTTGAAAAACAATGGTGGCCCAACTGACCCAGCAGCAGAGAGCTGTTGTTATGACTGGTTTTCACCATGTGGGGAACGGCTTTGTATTGATCCTTCTGCATACCCTCCCATGAAGGATCCCTATAGACAGTAACCAGTGTCATGTGAAATGACTTCTCCCCAGGCAGAGAAGTGGATTACCCTTTAATAGAGCTAAGTTAACCTATCCACATAGTGATGAAACCAAATCTGTGTGTTCATTTTCACTTAGAGAGCAATCATAGAGTGATCAGTTTAAAAACGCAGTGGGCAATACTGAATACAAAACACAAAGTGCTGTATGTCTTCCTTCCTGGTAAAGACTGTCTCCCACTATAAAAATTGAAAATGCCAGAGACTCACATTCTTCAGCTTCCCTTTGCATAAGCATGGCATCTAATCCTGGCCAATGGGTCCTGAGAAGTCTGCTGGGAGCTTTTTAAAAAAATTTTTAAAGAAGACTTTATTTATTTATTGCTGGGGAGCTTCTGAAAATAGCAAGTGTGAGGAGAAAATCCCTTCCCTGTCTTTTGACTCAGGATGGTACCAGTGTGAGGATATGATGGAGGGAGCAGTGGCCATTGGCAGCCATCTTGAGCCCATACAGCCATAAGACTCAGGATGAAGGGCTCTACACTAAGAATGGCAGAGTAGAGAAATGGAAACACTTGGATTCTTGAGGAGACCATTGTGCCCCTGAGTTAATTGGTCCTGGGAACATCACCTCTGTTATTTGAGATATTGACAATTTTCTTAATGTGCCAACATTTATTATTTAATTATCTGCTTACTTGTAGCTGAAAACACTCTAAAATACAGCAAGACATATAGGAGATAGTAGACAGAACCCTTGAGATACTTGCAGTTTAATATATGTGAGAGGTAAGGTAGGTGTGACCAAAGCTAAGGAATTAAAGCTGGAAAAGGTTGAGTATGAGTGAAACATAAGTAGGCCTATTGTATCATATGCTGGGGTGGTTAGTATGACTGCAGTGATCAGAACCAGGCATCTTTATCCTGAGAATACGTCACAAAGGCTGTGATTTTATTTCTTCTCTGTTCTGTGCTTCTAAACTCGGTGACTGCTGTCATAAAAGCTTGTTATTTCCACTCTGGGTGTTTTTCATTAAGACCATTTATGCTGTTACCAAGAATGGGAAATGGGGAGTAGAGGGGGTTGGCAGGGGACAAGATTCACTGTTAACAAGTAAAATATTTTCAGATGTTCCTTGGGTACAGAAAATGTTCCATTATGTCACAGAGTCATTCATCCCAAGAATCCATTACTTTCAGACCTCGTTAAAATGATGACTTCCTGCAGTGACACACACAGCTGTGGGGTACAGTCAGCACTGCTGGGTAGTGATGGGGATTGTTTCTTCAGCAAGGATCTCCACACACCTCATCCCGTCCTTGCTTCCCCGGCTTTCACTCACAAAGTCATCTAGAAAATCAATGGGTCTGTATCTCACCCAAGCCCAGGATGACTGAGCTCTTGAATCAAGGAGGGACTGATGTTTTCTTCACTCCGTCATGGTTTTTGTTAATGGGTCATGAAATGAATTTATTGGGGGTGAGATCAGCATTTAGAAAAGACAAATAGAATAAAATAGCACAGAATTACTAAAATAGAGAAGAATATAACTGAACAGGCTAGAAAGCATCAGAAAATGCAGAGTATTAGGCATGGAGAGTGTTCCAAAAGTCTTGGTTCAGTTTTAGATATATTCTCAGAAATGCATTTTTCATTTTATTTTTTTTGTTTCAGTACTTCAGATTGAAGAGGCAGACATTGAAAAAAATTGAAGGTGTATCTTTCAAAGGCCCAAAACTAAATAAATCTACAATAAATTTAAATACAGTCAAATGATGCTGTTCTAGGTTTGTAGCACTTATTCTTCTGAGGTTATTACAACTTGAAACTGTACTAGGACATTTGGGACACCTTGTCTTGCTTTGTGAAACTTGTTTCAGTTTATGTGTGTGTGTGTATGTGTGTGTGTGTGTGTGTGTGTGTTGGTAAAAATATGTTTGGGAGCCACTGTTCTAGTGTATTGGAGATTTCTATTCAGTTCCAGCACATGGATCCAATCTGATTTTTCTAATGTCTTATTTATATCATCTGTGAGTGTAGGCATTAATTAGCCTTTGAACTACAATTCCTATAGAAGCTAAATACTGGGTCCAAAAAAACAAAACAAAACAAAACAAAAAAACCGAGCACAGAGTCTAAATGAAACTCAAAGCTCTTTGCCTCTCCTTTTTGAGCCTTTTCTTTCTTCCTCAGAGAAATCTATATTTCTGGCAAAACATCCAACTGAGGGAGGTGCTGAAGGAAGAATATTGGTGTTACCTTCTGAGATGGAAAGTGGTAAAAATTGGACTGGCCAGCTAGAAGGAGAAGCCCAATAACAAAGGTGCTAACCAAATGGATTCTATTGTGCTTTTTGATCTGAGAAAGGAATTGGCTTAGCTAGTTAAGATTTTTCCCTTACCAATAAAAGTTCTCATCCATCTGACACTCTTCTTTTAAGGTCTACTTCCCCATGATCCATCCTTCTGTACTTCCTTTTTTTTTTTAAATGTTATTATGTTATGTTAGTCACCATACAATACATCATTAGTTTTTGATGTAGTGATCCACGATCCATTGTTTTTGTATAACACCCAGTGCTCCATGCAGTACATGCCCCCCTTAATACCCATCACCGGGCTAACCAATCCCCCCTCCCCCCTCCCCTCTAAAGCCCTGTTTCTTTCTCAGGTCCATAGTCTCTCATGGTTCATCTCTCCCTCCAATTCCCCCTCCCCATTTTTCCCTTCCTTCTCCTAATGTCCTCCATGTTATTCCTTATGTTCCACAAATAAGTGAAACCATATGATAATTGACTTTCTCTGCTTGACTTATTTCACTTAGCATAATCTCCTCCAGTCCCATCCATGTGGATGTAAAAGTTGGGTATTCATCTTTTCTGAT
>NW_027696922.1:0-350 GCF_054177405.1 Leptonychotes weddellii | reverse complement strand
TATTTGAGACAGAGAGAATGAGAGACAGAGAGCATGAGAGGGAGGAGGGTCAGAGGGAGAAGCAGACTCCCTGCCGAGCAGGGAGCCCGATGCGGGACTCGATCCCGGGACTCCAGGATCATGACCTGAGCCGAAGGCAGTCGCTTAACCGACTGAGCCACCCAGGCGCCCCAGATTATTTTCTTTATGGCAGGAAGATTTAGGATCATATCCTCCCTTCCTTCCCTTCCTCTACAAACTAAACAACACAGGTGTTTGGGTCGTAGCTCCTGCTGGCTCTTGCTAAGACCTGAGTGAGGGACACAGGAGGAGCTGATGTTCTGTGGGCCAGCAGAGCAGGGCAGAAACAT
>NW_027696921.1:0-350 GCF_054177405.1 Leptonychotes weddellii | reverse complement strand
TGTTCATGTCTTCTGCCCATTTCTTGATTGGATCATTTGTTCTCTGGGTGTTGAGTTTAAGAAGTTCTTTACAGATTTTGGATACCAGCCCTTTATCTGATATGTCATTTGCAAATATGTGTAAAGCTTTTTATCTTGATGAAGTCCCAGTAGTTCATTTTTGCCCTTGCTTCCCTTGCCTTTGGCGATGTTTCTAGGAAGAAGTTGCTGCGGCTGAGGTCGAAGAGGTTGCTGCCTGTGTTCTCCTTTAGGATTTGGACAGATTCCTGTCTCACATTTAGGGCTTTTATCCATTTTGAGTCTATTTTTGTGTGTGGTGTAAGGAAATGGTCCGGTTTCATTCTTCTTAT
>NW_027696920.1:0-350 GCF_054177405.1 Leptonychotes weddellii | reverse complement strand
GCCCCTCCCACACACCACCCCTCATGCTCACTATCTTTCTCTCTCTAAAATAAAGAAATAAATATTTTTTTAAAAAATTATGGATAATATCCAGTGAGATTGCAATGATAGGAAGTTAGTATCTTTGTGCATTGGTTTAGGAAGTATTTTGGCAAATGTCATTAAAATACAAACTGTTTATAACCTTTGACCCAATAACCCCACATTTGGGATTTTTCCTATAACAGAAAAAAGATTATTGTACAAGAGTGTGGAAACATTGTTTATAGGGGAAAAAGTATTGACAATAATCTGAATGTTCCTCAATTGCTACATAAATAAATTATAGAAAATCAATAAAATAGAATATT
>NW_027696919.1:0-350 GCF_054177405.1 Leptonychotes weddellii | reverse complement strand
TCCAAGAAAGCTCGGTAACACGGACCTGCAGTCTATATAGATTTGGATGTATACTCTGCTTTATAGATAAAAAAGAAAGTGTCCATTTTACTCTGTTTATTTGATTCAGGGTGACGAAAATGACTAAAAAGTTCAAATAAAGCTCAATTTTAAAGCTCCTGAACCTTCACTGGATAACTAAATTTGTTTAGTGACATCGAAGTTTTTACTTATTTCAATGGCAATATAAAAGTAAAATGTAAGTTAAGAATTTCTAGAAAGACATAATAATGATATCAATGTACTTAAATATTTAGAATCATTCCAAATTGCTAACAGCCAATGACAAATTAAATCATTTATCGGACATT
>NW_027696918.1:0-350 GCF_054177405.1 Leptonychotes weddellii | reverse complement strand
TCCTGTATATCTGGCCTTTTTTTCATTTAGCATAATGTTTTCATGGTTTATCTACACGGTAGCATGATTCAGTGCTTTACTCTTCTTATTGCCAGTTAATGGTCCATTGTATGTGTATGCCACATTTTGTTTATCCATTCATCTTTTTTGTTTTTGTTTTTTTTTTAAAGATTTTATTTATTTATTTGACAGAGAGAGACACAGCGAGAGAGGGAACACAAGCAGGGGGAGCGGGAGAGGGAGAAGCAGGCTCCCCGCGGAGCAGGGAGCCCGATGTGGGGCTCGATCCCAGGACCCTGGGATCCTGACCTGAGCAGAAGGCAGACGCTTAACGACTGAGCCACCCAGGT
>NW_027696917.1:0-350 GCF_054177405.1 Leptonychotes weddellii | reverse complement strand
TCATATAGTATAGAATCCCACATTTACTCTTTCTCTGCTTGAAGTTCTATTTTTTAAGTCAGGTTTATTGATGCATCTTACAGATAGTGAGATCTTCCCCTTGTGTATACGGTCATGTAATGCCACAATAGTCAGCAGGCAAGTCCCGTACGAAGTTCCCATAAACCCCATTTATTCAATTTCCTCCCCTCATCAAAGTTCTTTGGCAACCACTGATCTGATTTCTGCCTTTCATATCTTTGCCTTCTTCCTGAGTGAATAAATAAAAATAAAATCATGCACTATACAGCTCACATGTATAGTTTTCTTCACTTAATAGAATGTTTATCCATGTTTTTGAGTGTATTAGT
>NW_027696916.1:0-350 GCF_054177405.1 Leptonychotes weddellii | reverse complement strand
GCCTGGGTGGCTCAGTTGGTTAAGCGACTGCCTTCGGCTCAGGTCATGATCCTGGAGTCCCTGGATCGAGTCCCGCATCGGGCTCCCTGCTCGGCAGGGAGCCTGCTTCTCCCTCTGACCCTCCCCACTCTCATGTGCTCTCTCTCTCATGCTCTCTCTGTCAAATAAATAAATAAAATCTTAAAAAAAAAAAAAAAAAGAACATTCAGGAACAAAGAAACAAAAAAAATCAACATTTACTGTAAAATTACCTATTAACAGATTTGCCCCAATTTTTTACACCCACATTATAAAATGCCTTAACACTCACGATAATTAGACGTATTAGCAAATTCACTAAAATCTGAAGG
>NW_027696915.1:0-350 GCF_054177405.1 Leptonychotes weddellii | reverse complement strand
GGGTATTAAAGAGGCCATGTATTGAATGGAGCACTGGGTGTTATATGCAACCAATGAATCATGGAACACTACGTCAAAAGCTAATGAGGTAATGTATGGTGATTAACATAACATAGTAAAATTTAAAAAAAAATTTGATGTACAATAAATGTTACTTATTTAAAGTATACAATTTGAGAAGTTTTTATTTATGTGTACATGTATCCATGCAACTACTACCACAATCCAGACAGTGAACATACCCATCTTCCCCCAAATTTCCTCTTGCACCTTTGTAATCTTTTCTTCTTGCTCATTTACCAATACTCAGACAATCATTGATCTTTCTGTCACTGTAGTTAAGTTTACAT
>NW_027696914.1:0-350 GCF_054177405.1 Leptonychotes weddellii | reverse complement strand
TTCCATTTCTGCACCTTGTGAAAGTAGGGGTCGGCCCAGCTAATCTGGGGCCCCTTCCAGCCCCAGCACCTGCGGATGGCACGTCCTCCACGGCTTTACCGGGCCGACTGGAGCCAATCATGCACAGGGGCCGCACAGGGAGCCATGGGTCGGACGTGGTTCTGAAACACGCACAGTGGGGGCCTGTCCAGCTCTGGGCCGTGAGGCCCAAGCCTGTGTCTATGCAGGAGGGCAGGCATATCCTGGTGCAGAGCTGGGCGCCCAGAAAGGAGAAGCCATGGAAGCTGGCTCTGATGCAACCTCACCCGGGCAGATGCTCCTGTCCCCTATTCCTGTCCTGCGGGCCACTC
>NW_027696913.1:0-350 GCF_054177405.1 Leptonychotes weddellii | reverse complement strand
GTAATTTGGAGAAGAGAGAGCTACAACCTTGCTGCCATCTCTAGCATTAAATATAGCAATTGCTAAGAGTGAATAATTTGTAGAATTTTTTCTTCAGATCAGCAACTAGTTTTAATAATGTCACAGATTTCACCTATTGTTTAAGTGTCATTTACACATAGACTGGATATCTATAATTAATAATTTGAATTATAACATGCCTTACTCTTTCCTACATACTTAGTGATGTTGAAAGGAAGTTTTAAACTTAAAAATTGTATCAAGATTATTGAGTAATGAGTTCTTTAATAATATATACAGTAAAATAATTGAAATGGAGTAATATATTTAATCTGTGAGATGTATATATT
>NW_027696912.1:0-6562 GCF_054177405.1 Leptonychotes weddellii | reverse complement strand
TTATATTTACCTGTTTGTTTGTTTGTGATCTTCGATTTGTTACATTGGTATCTGCACTTTTGAGGAATTAGTTTCCTCCTCAGACTTTACAGGTTTTACTTTGGCAGAGACATATCTGTGAGTCAGTTCAGTTTGGGTTTCAGGGCATGGCTGCTGGTAATGTCTTTGGGCAGGTGGGGCCTGCTATCATGCCTATTTTAGAGTGAGGCAACTGTTCGAACTCTGAGGTCAAGGATGTGGGGGATATGCCACTGGCTGAGAATAGCTGAATATTATTACTGGCTCAGTTCCCTGCCCAAGTGAGGCTATAGGATGGTCTCCACAGTTGCCTGGATTCTCTAGCCAGGCTTCTTAATGATTGGAACTGGGTACTATTCAGAAGAAGATAGAGTTATGGATTAGCTTCCCTGGTCTGGCAAGGCAGCAGGACATCACCCTGTAGAGCTCACTGTTTGGTGACCCAAATCTGGCAAGAGTGCACACTCAATTCCCTGGTCATTCTAGTGGTTTTACTCTGCATATGGGGAAAGCTGTAGGCTATTTGCTCTGCTTAAGTGCCACTGGAAACAGGGCTGTTGAGTGGGCTCTGCGGCTTTGTATGTGCTCTGGTTAAGTTCCCTGGTCAAGCAGGCTGGAGTGTGTATTCAGCAATGAGTGAACTATTAATTAGTTTCCCTGCCCAGATGCAGCAGGAGAAACAGCTCTAAAGCTGGTAAAGCTCTTTGTTTGTTTTAACTCAAGCTGATCTGTGCCCCAAGGGCCCTGATTAAATAGGTCCAGTGGCTTTGCCCTGAAAACTGTTCGCTCTGCCTGCCTTCCTCTTGGCTTGAGTGCAGCCAGGCTGCACAACTTCGAGATACTCTTGCCATCCTTTCTCGTCAGATGGCTCCTGCAGCCACAATGGGTGGGGCTATGTGTCAGTCCCTTACCTGGGCAGGAAGGGGAGGGGTTGCTCCAGGTAACTGCCAATTTCCCAAATAGGATTTCCTATTGGGGAAGCCGAGAGCAGCTGTCAGCTTTGGTTATGAATTAATTCCCCGTGGGTATAAGTAGCTGGGGGACTTTCCCTGCACAGTTCTGGTTTTGCTCTGGTGGTGATCTGGTCTCCCTGTGTACATCTTGGCTCAAGTGCTCTGAGCCGAATACCTTTCAGGCATTCCCACCAGGCCTTCTGGTCACATATGGTTGGGAAACACTCTCCACAATAGGTGGGGTTATGACTCACCTCTGCCTGGGTGTGAGCAAAGTGGGCTCTAGGGAAGGCTAAACTCCTTGTTTTGAGGATCTAATTGAGCAGATCTGCATCTTTTTTTTTTTTTAAGATTTTATTTATTAGAGAGAGAATGAGAGACAGAGAGCACGAGAGGGAAGAGGGCAGAGGGAGAAGCAGACCCCCTGCTGAGCAGGGAGCCCGATGTGGGACTCGATCCCGGGACTCCAGGATCATGACCTGAGCCGAAGGCAATCGCTTAACCAACTGAGCCACCCAGGCGCCCCGAGCAGATCTGCATCTTGTCAACATTCCCGGTCAGAGTACACCACCAGCTTGGTTTTGCAGATGAGCAAAACTGCTAGTTGGAATTACTACTTGGGAATGGACGGTATGAATTTGGTCTGCAGAGATCTGTTTGCTGGTCATTTTAAGCCTCTCCCCACTCTGCCATCATAGTCAGAGGCCCAGTGGATGAGCCCCAAAGATACCCCTGCAATACTTATGAGACAAGATCAGAGTAGGAGATCTCAAAAAGTGTCCACAATTTGGGGAAGGTACTGATTGTTTCCATAGGTTCTCTTTTCCCACTAAAGACATCATAGGTTCAGGGTAGAGGAAGGTCTCCATATTAACTTCTATATAGAACATAATCTTTAGTAGACAATAAGAACGTGCCATTTAGAAGTTCTTGCATATATTATTAAAACTCAACAATAATGACAGCTTTGTTTAAAATTTAAACCACTATAGGAATTTTTTTTTTTAAGATTTTATTTATTTATTTGAGAGAGAGAGCACATGAGAGGGGGTAGGGTCAGAGGGAGAAGCAGACTCCCCGCTGAACAGGGAGCCTGAGGCGGGACTCGATCCAGGGACTCCAGGATCATGACCTGAGCCGAAGGCAGTCGCTTAACCAACTGAGCCACCCAGGCGTCCCCACTATAGGATTTTTTGAAGCAAGAATATTTTATCATTGACATCATTTAGAAATGCTGATATTCAGTTATCATGAAAATTAAACTGCCTTTTAGGTGGATTTGTCATTATTTAATCAATTACTCACAATTTGCTCCCTTACTCCTTTCTCACAGTGGTGGACACTGCCCATGCTTACTTGCGGTACATTGGTCCCATGGCTCAGGGCCTCTATAATCAAATGTTAAGAGATAAATTTTATAATTTATGTGCGTATTAACTTGTCATTTGTTAAATAATGTATCTGGATCAAAAAGTCATTGTTCTTGCCCTCATGTAAATGCCCTTAAATTTAACTTCTTTATTAATTCTACATACTTACTATGTACCACACATTGTATATAAAACTTTATTCTTAAACAAAAATAATGGCCCACTCAAGTATACTCTTGAATCCATTGGCACCTCCATCATATATATTTATATAATATGAAAAGTAGGATTGAGATCATTAAATCCATTATTCCTTCTCCATACCTGAATCCACACCAAAGTTATATACCAGCATGGAAAAGGGCAATATGTTAACATCTGTTTATGATTGCTTATTTAAGCCTTTGGCTGAACTTCACCTTGTTGGAGGGAGAATCCCTCCAATCTAGGGTTGGAGAACGTCTCGTCTGGTGTGATTGATATAGTCTGTCTTAGGAAGGCTCCATTCATGGCTTGCCCATGGTTACACAGAGGCTGATGAGGATGCAAAAACATATTTGTAGCATGAAATGAAGCAAATTACCAGCCTTTTAGGGCACTGAGAATGAATCATTTCAAGCTCAAGAAGGATGGGTTTGCCGGATGGTCTGATTTTCTGCTCCACTAGTGAACTATAAAGACAACTCATACAGGGAGAAGAGGACTTCCTGTAGGCCACCACGTGCACTGATTGTATTGTACAGACAGCCCTTGAAGTCAGGAGAGGGGAACTCTTGGGAGTAGCCTAAACATCAGAAGAAGAAGGCGGGCAGTAAGAAAAAAAAGAAAGCAGAGCTTTCTACAAAGGGTACAAAGGACAACAGACTAGGAAAGTCTCAGAAACAACTGGGGGCCTATCAGATGAGGCTAAGTCCTGGTGAGGCATAAACTACTTTTATATTTATACCCACTAATAATTGTGTATTTTCATCTAAAACAGAATGCATTTTGCTTCAGATTTAGAGGAGGCTAAGCCAGCTGCACATGGATTATAATTAATTATGGTATTTCTTCACAAATAAGGAGGCTGGGATAATCATTGCTTCATTTTTAATGACGTTTTCTGATTATTTTGCTTTTAAAATATAGGAATTTCTTTATTTTACTTATTCCCATGTTACCAGCTTGTTTCAATCTCCAATCATGACATATCTGGAAAATCACAAAGCCTGCCCCCCTGGATACCCCACTTAAATAGCTAACATTTTCAAATCACACATCCCTTGAGGTATGTTAGAGATTTCTCTTAAGTTTGTTCCCACAATGTCACACAATGTCAAACACAAAGTAGGGAGTTTCAGACTCTTGTTTTTCTTAAAAATATTTACTACATTCCTCCAGTTTCATCTCATCTCATAAATTACAAAGTTTTTATATGCTAGAAGTGGGAAGGAAGTTAAGTATGAATTATTGAAAAAAAACACTAGATACGTCAAGTGTTTTGAGGTTCGAAAACATATAGAGCCAAGAGTATAGAGTTAAGAAAATTAAGTAAAGAAAAAATAGCAGTCACCTTGATAATGCTATGGTTTGCAATTTGTACTCTCTCAGAAGATGATTTTGAGATGATTAGCATCAAGAGGTTTATTCGGGAATATTTTTAGAATTAACACCTGTGAAAGGGAAATACGAATAAAACTTACCTGTGTCTCTGCCCTTAGTAAGCAAGCAGTTATAAACAATATTCCTGAGTTGGAGCAAAGGACCTTTCTAGGACCTTGCTTCTCATGTAGTTTAGTCATTATAAGTGGGCCATCCTATAAGAAGGCACAGCTTTGGGTGAGGCCTAACCCCTCAACTGGGGCAATCCTGCAGGGGGCTAGCAGGTGAGGACTTTGTGTTAGAAGTGTTTCCAGTAACTGGGGGGATTCATCTTTCTTTACTGTAGGAATATCTGGTGGGCATAGCTCAGCATTCACTACGCCATGATAAAGCTAGTTGGTCAAGTGGAAACTAAGAAAGAAATATGTTCCTATCATTTGGGGGAAGGTCCAAAATTGAGGAGAGAATTTAATACATTTGGAAATTTCCAGGAGTTGACATGGCAGACCACAATAGTGAGAGACAGTTGATGAGATTGAAGAGACTATAGATGTTTATAGGACTGTAGAAAATGGTATGTATATTCCACTAAAAAAATTGAGTTTTTTCATGTCAACAATAAGAAGTCACTGAATGATGAGTGAAACTGAGATTAGAATACTGTAATTTACATTTGAAAGTATATCTTGATTTATTTATGATTTTTAAATGCTTTTGAGTCTTTTTATTGCAAACTATAAAAGCAGTAAAGTGTCTTCTTGGCCTTGTTTCCATGTCACACTGTCTGGTGCACACTAGCTGTTCAAAAGATTTGTGGAAAAGAATAAATAAATAAGACCGTTCTTACAGTGAGGTAGTGATGGGTTTGATTTGAACGTGTTTGGTACCATGAGAACAATATCACAAGGATCAATAGTATATAGTTTAAATTGCATGTTATAGGGTTAGTCAAAATAAAAATAAAATATTTTAACAACTGTTTTTAAAGTAGAAAGAGCATTAGGCAAAATTCAGCACTTTAGAAAAGCTCCCAAGAGTTCAATGTTTTACATCCATTAGAATAGTTTGTGATCCTTATGTCACTGCTATTTAGAAAATGTCTTTTATGTATATTATCTAACATGGTTATTATGTTCAAACACATGTTCATAGCATCTTCAATCTAATTTCTTACTAGAGACAACCAAGGTCAAAAAAAAAAAAAAACTTCTTATAGCAAATGCCACCAACAAAAATGTTAACTAAAAACAAAATCAAACCCCTCAAATGTTCAGTTATTCTTAATTGTTGAATAGTCTTTATCTTTGTAGAAAATTACTACTGTAAAATGTATATCTATTTACAATGAGAACTTATGTGAATATTTAGCCTGCCTGTATAAGCATTTTCTTAGAATTTTCTGGTGCTAATGTGCTTTTAATAGTGTTTTCCAAAAGTTTCCATGACTGCAATTTTAGTCTCAGAAGCTGGAGGGTGAGAAAATAGGAAAGGAAAAAAAATATATTCCTGAAGGAATAATGGATGAATAGTTAGAAGTTTCAATTTGTTTAAAAAAAAAATCAACCTAGAGCTGAGAATCTTGGGTAAGACAACTCAAAAAAAATTGGTTGTATGGGGCAACTGTGTTGTATGCAAGCCATCATCCACTGGTTCCAATAAAAAATGTTTAAGTTCGGGGGCACCTGGCTGGCTCAGTCGGTGGAGCATGTGACTTGAGCTTGGGGTTTGTGAATTCGAGCTTAATAGTAAATCGTCCAGTCTCACCCATTCCCCCCAAGGTAACTGCTACCCCTGGCATTGTGATTGTTTTCTAAGCAAGCAGATACAGAATTGCTTTTCATGTTATAAACTGCACAAATATCTCCATTTTGTGCACATTCTTCTGCAAAAAAAAAAAAAAAAAATCAACCTAAAAAAGTCCCAGAGATTCAGTGAACTCTAAGTGGGAAAAAGGGGACTCCAACAGCCAACCACAGTCAAACTTCTGTAAATCAACACTGCAGGAAAATATCTGAAAATTCATCACAGAAAATAAGTGTGCATTGCATTGAAAGGAACACTAGTTTAAATAGAATTCATGTGTGTTCTATTCAGAAACAGTTGGAGCCAGAAAACACTGTAACGAAATGTTTAAACAGCTAGAAGAGAGAAAAAAAAATAGCAATCTATAATTCTTCATCATGTCTTAAAAAAAAATGAAGGCAAAACAGACATTTTAGATAAAGCCAGATTGACAGAATGAATTAGGTGCATTAAAATCTATACTAAAAGAAATTTTTCTGACAGAAGGAAAATGACACCCGATAGGATTTGGATCTGAAGAAATGAAGACAACATGAAACGGAAAACATGCTGTCAATATAACAAGGTTTTTTTTTTATACTCAACTTTTAAAAATTACAACTAACAGTTTAAAGCAAAAATTATAACACTGTGAGATGTGCAACATATGTAAATATAAAACACATGATAATAACACAAAAATGGGAGATAAAAGAAATTACACTGTTGTATGTTTCTTATGTTTTATGTGAAATGGTACAATATTAGGTTTAAGCAAACTATGATACGTTAAATGAAACCATTCTAATATTTAGAGCAATGCTTGAAAGTCAACCAAGTTATAACTAAAAAAAAAAA
>NW_027696911.1:0-350 GCF_054177405.1 Leptonychotes weddellii | reverse complement strand
TTTTTAAATTAATTATATTATGGAATAAAAAAGCAGGGAAAAGATAAAGTACAAAGACAGAGTTTATGGATTTTATATGTATGGCAAAAAGAATTACAACTAGGTAAGTGAACAAGGTTATTCTGTGCTTCCTGTGTTCTATCCAATACCTGATCAATGAATGGGTAAATCTGTTATCACAGATTTGTTCAATAATATATAGCCATTATAGCATTTAATTAATACCTGAAACTTCCTGTGATTCAGAAACCAACATAAATGTAGTTATTTTTGCTGAAATATTGCGTTTTTATATGAAAAACAATTGTTTTTATGTATTTAAAATCATTTTCCTATTGTAAGAAATTAAA
>NW_027696910.1:0-350 GCF_054177405.1 Leptonychotes weddellii | reverse complement strand
TGCATATTAGTCTTTAAGACTGGGACAAGCCCAACTGGAGCTACCCAAGCACCCCTATGAGCTATTATTTTTATTATTATCTTCAATTTTATAATCAGAAGTAGTATTTGTTATATCATGTCCATGGCATACAAATTGCCTTAGTAATAAGCACCATATTCATTAAGCAGAATTGAACAAAATAAGGCATAAAATTAAAGTTCAGTAAACCTGTATACTATTAAATTTGCAAAGTTTGTATTATTTGTATTAGAGTTCTTGTTTTTTATGTTCACTATTAAAATAGGTAGAAATGATGACATCTAAGTTCTGAAATACCAAAGGTTACTTTTATTAAAAAATATGGAAAT
>NW_027696909.1:0-350 GCF_054177405.1 Leptonychotes weddellii | reverse complement strand
TGTGTGTGCAGTCTGTCACCTGCTAAAAATAGGCTGCCTTGTGTTCTCGCCTCCACAGGTGCAGCTGTGTTTGGGGAAATAATGCCATTTTTAGTGCTGGTGCTGGTAGGAGATGACTGATGCCTCGCCTCTTAAGAACCAGGACCAGACCAAGGACATCACCCCTGCCCCCGGCCCACCCTGCCCCTGTGAGCTAGGACCCCTCAGACCATCACGTGTTAATAAGCCCAGGGCCAGGAAAATCTCAGCACAGGACCTGAGCTTCTGAGGGTCTGACCTAGGATGTAGGGCATCACAGATGGGGGACAGGAGGCACCCACAGTCATAAATTCCTCGGAACTTCAAGGAGG
>NW_027696908.1:0-350 GCF_054177405.1 Leptonychotes weddellii | reverse complement strand
TTCCCCACATAGGGGGTATTGAATGCAATTGGTGAGCATTGATGAAGATGAAGGCCTAAGGTCTGAAGAGTTTTGTTAAGGTTCTGAGTATGTGGATTGTCCTTTTCGTCTTTATCTTCTTTACTATTCATGTGAGTTATTCTGCCACGTCTGGTATGTCTGCATCACTCTTCTTGTATTTTTGTCAATGTTTTGAGCACCAATATCCCAGATTCTAACAGTATTTGCCCCTTTGGAATATGTGCTATAAACTAAGAAGTTGGCTTGCTTCTACCCATATTTCTTCTGCACCCCATTTATTGCCTTGTCTTTCTTATATTGAACATTTCTTCACTTTGTTAATCAAGAAC
>NW_027696907.1:0-350 GCF_054177405.1 Leptonychotes weddellii | reverse complement strand
TTTTTTTTTAAAGATTTATTTATTTATTTATTTGACAAAGAGAGACACAGCGAGAGAGGAAACACAAGCAGGGGGAGTGGGAGAGGGAGAAGCAGGCTTCCCGCGGAGCAGGGAGCCCGATGTGGGGCTCGATCCTAGGACCCTGGGACCGTGACCTGAGCCGAAGGCAGACGCTTAACGACTGAGCCACCCAGGTGCCCCTGTCCTAATTTCCTCTTATAAGGACACCAGTCCTATTGGACTAGAGCCCACTGATATGACCTCATTTTGCCTTAATTGCCTCTTTAAAGCCCCAATCTCCAAACACTTTGAGGTGCTGGGGTTAAGATTTCAACATAGGAATTTTGGTG
>NW_027696906.1:0-350 GCF_054177405.1 Leptonychotes weddellii | reverse complement strand
CTCCTGTGCTCACCTTGCCCAGATAAACGCCTTCACTTGGAAGCTGGGCCTCCTAACCTTCTGGCTGAGGTATTGTAAAAGAGGACCACAAAACGCTGACCCGGATTTTTCCAAGCCCCGCCACAACCTCTCTTGACTCAGGAGCAAGGAAAACATTTTTTTTGGCAAAGTGATCAGACTCTGGGTTGACGGTCAAGGTAGAACTGAATATTCCCTCGTGGATAGATGCGACAAACCAAAGGGTTGAGCGTGTCGTCAAGCTTTACAGTGGACAAGTGGAAGGATGGGGTTGCTATTACTTGAGGTTGAGAGGGTGAAGTCAGTTGTTTGATTTGTGGCATTTTAAAGTG
>NW_027696905.1:0-350 GCF_054177405.1 Leptonychotes weddellii | reverse complement strand
GTCCTGGGCAGGGCCCGATGGCCCGAGGTGCTCCAGCTCCTGCCACCTGCTCCGAGAGGTCAGGGGTCACTGACCAGCCACGGTCACCGCGCATTCCTGTCTCTGTGTCTTTCCATCTGCCCCTGACCTCGGCGCCAGCATGAGCTCCGCAGCCGGCACACCTTCCATCGGGAGCGAGACGGTGGTGTCCCGTGGGCAGAGTTACAGCCCTCGTTCACGGTCACCGTCACCGGGGAGCCAAGGGACGGCTTCCAGGGCTCCTGGGGGTGATGGTGAGGCGGCGCCACGTTTCCGAGCCCGTTTCCCTCCTGCAGCAGGGACGGGCTTCTCTGGAGGATGCTGGTGGTGGG
>NW_027696904.1:0-350 GCF_054177405.1 Leptonychotes weddellii | reverse complement strand
TCTGCCTTTGGCTCAGGTCATGATCCTGGAGTCCTGGGATTGAGCCCCGAGTCAGCTCCCTGCTCTGCGGGGAGCCTGTTTCTCCCTCTCCCTCTGCCACTCCCCTTGCTTGTGCTCTCTCTTTCTCTCAAATAAATAAATAAAATCTTTAAAAAAAAAGACTCAAAATGATTAGATCATTAGTAATGTGACATGCTTAAATTAAAACAAGATTTCACAGGCGCCTGGGTGGCTCAGATGGTTAAGCGTCTGCCTTCAGCTCAGCTCATGATCCCAGGGTGCTAGGATCGAGTCCTGCATCGGGCTCCCTGCTCAGCAGGGAGCCTGCTTCTCCCTCTTCCGCTCCCCCT
>NW_027696903.1:0-350 GCF_054177405.1 Leptonychotes weddellii | reverse complement strand
TTAACCTGCAACACCTTTAGACTTGGGGAAATTCTCTGTTTTTCAGGGACCCAAATATCCCACCGTTCCTTCATCTGCTAGGACATGACCTTCTTGAGTCACCCGGTAAAGCTGCTGGAAACTCTGTAAGCAGGTGGCCGGCTGATACTTCCAAGCAGCTTTACTGTCTCCATAAAGTCAATGTTAGTTCCTTAGAGCTGCCTGGTCAGATCTGAGTATATACAGATACATATCTCTTTCAAATATGACCTTGCAGTCAGAGTCTTAGTAATCTAACCAATGTTTCCAGTTATATCTCGTTACAAGGAAAACAGAATCTTAGGAAACTTATGCTAATAAAGACATTGCCA
>NW_027696902.1:0-350 GCF_054177405.1 Leptonychotes weddellii | reverse complement strand
GATGACCTCCAGATGTTTGGCCTGAGCAACTGGAAGTTGTTACCATCAAGGAAAAAGGGAATGCCCTGGGAGCAGTAAGTTCAGAGGAAGATGAGGAGCTTAGTTTGGACATCTCCAGTCCTCCTCCTCAAAAAAAAAAAAACAAAAAAATACTAAAGAAAGAAAGAAATAGGGGAAATGGCTATTGAAGACTACTTCATTTTTTAAAATATTCCAGCCTAAGAAAATGCTAACCACCCTGCATTCCCTATCATCAAAGAGGTTATCACATGTGCAAGCTCTCTCATTCCCACTCTATTAGGAGGAGGCAAACTTTATACAGTTAAAATGATTCAAGAATAAAATAAAAT
>NW_027696901.1:0-6563 GCF_054177405.1 Leptonychotes weddellii | reverse complement strand
GTATTGTCTTACTTAAAATATAAGTTCTTAGAAGACAAACGTATTAGTCTCCAAAAATATTAATATGCAATCAGCATTTTTAATATTTATAAAACTAAGTTCATAGCTACTTTTCATAATAAATAAGAAAATGCATTTTAGGACACATACTATTTCCTTATCCATCCATAGTTTTAGAAATCTATTAGTTATTCATGATACCAAACATATTAATTAATTTAATTCAGATTGAATCTGTATAAGGTTTTGAATTATAGAAACCCAAAGATTGGAGTTTACCTGTAGGAATTAGGAGAAACCTAAACAAAGAAATATTTTATTTAGATGTAGTAGGAAAGAGAAATGTTTATTGTCCCCAAATGTTCCATTATCACTGCTTTGTCACTTCTAAGTTAAGGCTTTGATTCTGATTAAAATGAAAACATTGAGATAGGTAGTACTTTTAGCCAGAATATTAAACTCAAATTCCTAACTGGTCCAAGCACATGTGATGTAATATGTGGGTAAGGGTGAGTGTAAGAAATAGAAAACATATGAATCGTTTTTGGAATAAGAAAAATGAGAACAAAAATGAAACACTAAATTTATTTTCAGGGTAGGAAAAAAAATATTTGTTGAATATTAAAATTCATTCCTAAGACTATGAATATCACTGATGTATAGAAAAATCTTGAAAAAATAGAACAGTGCAATTCTTTTTTTATTATTATTTTGGTAGATTTGTGAGAAGCTTCTGAAAGCTTTGAAAGATGATTCTTTTGTTGGAATGAAAAGGACTAGAAGACTGAGGACACCATAAGACAAATACATTTTGAGCATTAGTTTCACGTTAAAAAGCTTTATATGAGGGTAGTGTAAAGTAAATGGGAGAGTATAGACTCCTTACATTACTCTGACCCAAACATTTTAACTAGAGTAATGAAAAACAAAGCATGAAAGTTGGTTCATGACACAGTATTCACTCATCTTTTCCAGAAGCAGTATCCCTGACAGAATTATGGAAAGGCCTATTGAAGACTCAGCCAAAATATCACCTTTGGAATATTACTATACAGGGTTGAAGTATCTAGAATACAGATTATATATGGGGCTATGTGCCAAATACTATCCAGGAAATAATATCAAAGGAGAGGAACCCATCATCCATAGACTCACATCTCTATTTGCAATTTTATCCTACAAGATTAGGTTGTGCTGGATTAGAAGTCCTGTTCCCTAGAAGTGAACATTTCTGAAAAGAGACACAGGAAGAGGACATTGCCTGTAAGTGGCAACTACTAAGCTATCATTTAATCACTTCAAACTTCAATTATCCATAGGTAAAAAGAGTTACATCATTGGCTGGGATATTCATCCTGAATTGCAATACAGGTGCAGGGTTTTAATCAAAAAACAAGGCAAGGGTGATATGTGTGGAACCCAGTAAATTGCTTGGGGCCACTACTTAGTATGCCATGCTCAGTAATAACTGTCAATGGCCAATTACATTAAACATAATCCAACAAAGGCAAGACCATTCAGGGTTGACGTTCTGGGTCACACCACCATCGAGCAACCCAAACCAGCCAAAATACTGGTTAAAAACAAGGGCATACTATGATAAGTGATAGAAAAACTAGATGATGATTATCAATTACAGCCTCAGAACCAGCCTGCCTTACTAATTAACAGCTCAGAAACCGATCACTTTGTATTTGCTTCCCAGATTTCTCTGCTTTACTTCCTTTTCCCCTTTTTCCTGACCTGGGATTATATCGTACAGTAAATAAAGCATGTTTCAAGTTCTATTTTCCAGGGAACCCAAAGATATTCCCTAAGAACAAAGCAATATTAATAGATTGTGGGCAGTTCCATTACTAAGTACATAAAATGAGATTCTATTTAGTATAAATCCAATAGGGGGCAGTCTGGGAAAGAAAGACTTAACATTTAATTACACTAATCAAATATCTGGTTAAATATAAGATAGCCATAATTTTTATTCATTAACATTCTTCACATAATCAAGTTCTCCTTTTTAAACAGTTTTACTTTAATTCAAATATATCTGAACCCCAGATATTTTTTAAATGTTCAATATCAAGCATAGAAATTCTACAGAATAAAAAGCACATCATCTATGCAGCAAGCAAATCAAAGGGTAATTAATATAGAATGGACAATGGAATCCCCTTCACAAAAGAAGTCACTTGAGATCATAAGTGCCCTTTTAACTGTTGTTCATGTTACAATAGACTTCATTATGCAACCTCCGAAGATTTCTCTAAGGTCAAAAGAAGTGACTTGTTTGTGTGTGTGTGTGTGTGTGTGTGTGTGTGTGTGTGTGTGTATGGAAGCTTGCTTTTTTTTCCCCCTCAGCTTTCTAAAAGCCCATCTAAACTCTTTGTCCCCAAGATCTCTAGAGATTATATCCTGATTTAAGGGCTGACAAGAACTTTAAGTCAAATCACCATATTGTAAACTCTGCAAGCATCCATCTGTGCCAATGAAATGTACAAAGTTTCAGGTGATTCTTAAATGTTTAGTCTTAATACTTTCTCATGAATTGGGAAGAGGAGTCAGGAAGTAGGTGAGGATAAAAGGATAGAAGATGCATTAAATAATCTTACAAGATAAATTAAAAGAGTAATTCAAATAAAGTCCATACTTTTATATGGATAAATTATCCTATTCTCTATAACTCTCCCACATATAATCTTTCACTAATTTAACAATTTTCCTGTAACACCCTCTGTAGCAATTTGCTTTTATCTCTATTATCTGTAAATGTTACTGTTATTCCACTTCCTATCTATTCTTTCAATCAGTCCATATAAATTTAAGCCTAGTATATTATACACTTCCTACTAAATGCTGGATATTCAGTCTCCTGCTACAGTAGTTTACCTAGTAAAAACATAAGCACCCCCCATTCACGCCTCCCCAAAAGTAACTACAAGTCAGTGCAAAGACAATAATGAAGGCATATTAAATTTTCATTGAAACTAATCAGTCATATTTGCCCAATGAAATGCCTTCACTGAGGAAATATGGATTAATCTGAGAATTGAAGGGTGAGTCATACTTGTTCACATAGTATTTGTGTTACAAATGAAAATTAAAATATTATCATCAATAGTTGATTAGCACACTAGGTTATAAATATGTTCAATGTATGTCAATGTTATTACAAATTTCATTTATAGACATATTCTTATACAATGAGCAATGAGATTTGATTTCTTGTATATGCTGGGAAATAAATTTACTTATGAGTGTGTGTGTGTGTGTGTTCAATGCTTTTATCCAAAGACATGAAATGAGCAATAAAGGCAATCAAAGATTCCCCTTATATTAAAGGCTCCATAACTGAGCATATTCCACAAGCATATGACTTACACCTGTGAGTTATTGTGAGAGAATATCCAAGGCTGAGAATAACTTTTGTTTTTGTCATGTGCCTCCTTTTTGACAAGCTGCTCCTGAACAATGTAGCACATATTATCCCCCTTACTACTAAACTATGATGTCTCCTATTAACCTTTACTTACATTATTAGGTGTTTTTTTCTTAATTTAAACTGTATAATTGGCCCTGCAACTTTTCATTCTCTATGTTGGTAAATATAGTTTAGTATTTCATCTAGATTGGGTAGTTTGGGATCCTTGTTTTCCTGAGTCATCTAACCATTTCAGCCTTACTTATATGGATACAACAACTTATGTCTACATTCTGTTTTAGTTCTAAAATTCAGTGATTCAATTTAATGACTTTTAGGTCACTTCAGGATTATTTTGATTTTCTACTTCTAAGTTTCATTTTAACAATTCATATACTGAGGGCACCTGGGTGGCTCAGTCATTAAGCGTCTGCCTTCGGCTCAGGTCATGATCCCAGGGTCCTGGGATCGAGTCCCACATCGGGCTCCCTCCTCGGGGGGAGGCCTGCTTCTCCCTCTCCCATTCCTGCTGCTTGTGTTCCTGCTCTCGCTATCTCTGTCTCTGTCAAATAAATAAATAAAATCTTTAAAAAAAATTCATATACTGAGAATAAACAATTAAATTACCACCTTCAAGAAACTACTGTTTAGCATTGTTAAAAATAATGATTTATTATGTTTTTGAAATTAGGGTATATAAACACATAATATTCTAGATATTGCATTAAATAATTTGAAGTTGTAATGAATGGCTGATTGCTATAAATGTTTGAATATTAATTTAAATATTTATTAAAATTTTAAGAACTGCACAAAAAACTGTTGAAAGTAATGTAATTAATGAGTAGTACTAATAAATTATTTAAATGTATACATTGTTTTTTAGTGCAAAAATTTAAAAATAGTTTTAACTGACTTTACATTCTGGTAGTATATATATTTATAGTCTAATTATTATACTTAAAACCAATACACCTTATTTTATAGAAAAATTAAATCTATACATACTTTTCTTTAATTTGGATATTCCCAGAAGTACTGTAAGTTTGCTAGGAGAGGCTTTACTGGTATTCTTACCCTCATTTATTATTTTAACCAATATTTATTGAGCATTAAGTATGTGCAGGGACAGTTACTTTGCTAAACATTTTTTCAGCACCTGTTATGTGACAGGCACCCCCCCTCTGTCTCCTCCCCACCTCTCCTTCCTTTTCCCCTTCTCTTCCCTTCCCTTTCTTTTTCCTCCCCCTTCTTTCTTCCTCCTCTATTTCCAAATCATTTTGGAGAGAGAAAAAAAAAACACCTTTATTTTAATGTTTTGTAAAGTTTATATATAATGTCATAAATATATATATATACATACATATATATATATTTGTCTTAAAACCATACCCTGGATTTGCCATTTAATCCATTTAAAATAACAATTTAAAGTTTAAGGAATTAGCAGTACCATAAGAATCCATATTATTATTCCTTTTATAAGAAAATAATATGTGAAATGGTTCTAAAGATTATCCTTAAAAGAATTTGTAATATCTTGGGGAAGAAGCATATTTTTAGCCACTTCTATTTAAAGGTGAATTAACCAGGGCACCTGGGTGGCTCAGTCAGTTAAGTATCTGCCTCTGGCTCAGGTCATGATCTCGGGGTCCTGGGATTGAGTCCCGGGGTGGGATTCCTGCTCAGGGGGGGGAGTCTGCTTCTTCTTCTGTCCCTTCCCACCTACTCATGCACTCCCTCTCTCTCAAAAATAAATAAGTAAAATCTAATAAAATAAAATAAAATAAAATAAAATAGATGAATTAACCAAACAGGGGGAAATATG
This sequence comes from Leptonychotes weddellii, assembly GCF_054177405.1. NCBI lineage: Eukaryota > Metazoa > Chordata > Mammalia > Carnivora > Phocidae > Leptonychotes > Leptonychotes weddellii. The sequence goes on along the minus strand of NW_027696901.1, from coordinate 1,317 downwards.
TGGCTCATTTGCTTCAGAGGAGCTTATTAATATCACTGTTCTACCAGACATGAGGTTAGATACACTGTCCTGGCCACACACATATCACCAAAATGATCTGCAGATGAATTAAAGATTGCCAAACTTTGCTATCACATGCAATTAAGTATACATCATGCCATGTATAATTTACTTTAACATTTCATTTCTTATGTCAGTATATATTTAACTAGCATTATAAAGTAGGCTTACAGGGACTGAGGAAATACAATTTAGCAAACCAGTCAAGATATGTAATTTCAAATACTGAATTACTTAAAAATCCATTTAGTACCTGGTATATTCAAGTCAACACAAATATAGAAAGATGAGTATAAATTTCTTACTAAGAATTTTACTTTAAATAATAAATTGTTCAGATGTGTGTTTTAAAAGTTATCCCCACGAATGTAAATAATGGGGAAATGATTAGAAACAAGAGGATATACTTGGCCATACATGGGGAGGTAAATTAGACCACCATTTGCTACAATCCAATATATGGGGAAAAGGAAAATAATATATACATACACTAGACTATACACACACACAAACACACACAAACTAACCATGAAAAAGAAAACTGCAAGTAAACCAAGAAAATCGCAATTAAACATTATTCCAAGTGATGCACCATTCAACAACATTTTATTGTAAGAAATGTCAGGTACTGAAATGAATAAAACAAGTGCATTCCTGTCCAACACGGTAGTCACCATCAGGAAGAAAAACCAGTAAAGTAAGCATGATAAACAAAATAAAGAGAAATAAAGAAAGCTGTGGAGCACCTAAGTGATAGAATGAACCCAGTATGGAGTAGCAGCATTCTAGATGAGCCACAAAAGACACATAGAAATTAAGTGATAAAATGGAGGAGAGAGGAAAGAGAGCAGAGGTAGCATTGCGAAGGCTCCAAAGCAGGACAGAACATAATCTTCAAAAAATAAATGTAGTTTCATATTGCTGGAGCAAAAAGAATTTGAAGGGTTGTGGCTATCATTGATCCCAGGCATAAACAAATGTACAAAATCATGCAGGGTATTATGGATCATAGCAAAGATTCTGAACCCTACCTTAAGGAAAACATGAAGCAAACACATTTAAGTGAATTCAGTAATGTACTTTGAATTTCAAAATGATATCCTGTTTCAATGTGAAATAGTTGGCATTGGCTAAAAATTGAGTTGAGAGACCAGAAGATAACTTACTTCAATAGTCCCAGGGAAGGATGGTTCTGATGTGGACTGCTGTAGTGACATTGGGGATAGAATGAGAGAAGCAAAAGAGATAGATGTCGAG
>NW_027696900.1:0-350 GCF_054177405.1 Leptonychotes weddellii | reverse complement strand
GTTCTGGGAAGGTCAACTGTCAGAAAGAAGCTTCCTTTAGATGTTTCTTTTCTGAAAATGGTGACCTGATCAGCTCTAGAAAACGTGCCTTCAGGGGCGCCTGGGTGGCTCGGTCATTGAGCGTCTGCCTTCGGCTGAGGCCATGATCCCTGGGTCCTGGGATTGAGCCCCGAATCGGGCTCCCTGCTCAGCGGGAGGCCTGCTTCTCCCTCTCCCACGCCCCCTGCTTGTGTTCCCTCTCTCGCTGTGTCTCTCTCTATCAAATAAATAAATAAAATCTTAGAAAAAGAAAAAAGAAAACGTGCCTTCACTTATGAGTGTTCAGTCTCTTCACATGAGACCAACCTAGG
>NW_027696899.1:0-350 GCF_054177405.1 Leptonychotes weddellii | reverse complement strand
GGCTCAGGTCATGATCCTGGAGTCCCGGGATCGAGTCCCGCATCGGGCTCCCTGCTCGGCGGGGAGTCTGCTTCTCCCTCTGACCCTCCTCCCTCTCATGCTCTATGTCTCTCATTCTCTCTGTCTCAAATAAATAAATAAAATCTTTTATAAAAAAAAAAAAAAGAAATTTAGAATTGTAGCAAATGTGTTATAAACATATTAGTTTTTGAAATACTTTGTTCATGAGAACATGTCTTTCCAGAGAAAGCAAACATAAGAGAGAAACTAATGAGCAGATAGCTATCACACAGGAATATTTTTAAGTTTAATATATTGATCTTCTGTCTGATTGAGGACATTCATTATAT
>NW_027696898.1:0-350 GCF_054177405.1 Leptonychotes weddellii | reverse complement strand
ATGTGACAAAAACTCTTAAAATGAGAAAATTCTTTCCATTGACTTTTTTCCCTTGCAAATGAGAAAATGAAATTCTTATTTGATTTTTTTTTTTAAAGATTTTATTTATTTATTTGAGAGAGAGCACATGAGAGGGAGGAGGGTCAGAGGGAGAAGCAGACTCCCTGCCGAGCAGGGAGCCCGATGCGGGACTCGATCCCGGGACTCCAGGATCATGACCTGAGCCGAAGGCAGTAGCTTAACCAACTGAGCCACCCAGGCGCCCTCTTATTTGATTTTAATGAAGGTACACTCTAGGCCATCAGTTTTCATAAGGAGCATGGTTAGGGAACCACTGATAATTAATATTT
>NW_027696897.1:0-350 GCF_054177405.1 Leptonychotes weddellii | reverse complement strand
CCCTGAAATGACAATATAATTAATGGCAGTTGATCCTTGAATAACACGAGGGTTGGGGCACTTGACTCTCCATAAATGTAACCACTCAGAGCCTACTGTTGACTGGAACTCTTACCAATAACATAAACAGTCAGTTAACATATATTTTATATATTATATGTATTACCTACTGTATTCTTACAATAAAGTAAGCTAGAGAAAAGAAAATGCTATTTAAAAAAATCATAAGAGGGATGTCTGGGTGGTGCAGTCGGTTAAGTGTTCAACTCTTGGTTTCAGCTCAGGTCATGATGGCAGGGTTGTGGGATCGAGCCCCGTGTCCAGCTCCCTGCTCAACACAGGGTCTGCTT
>NW_027696896.1:0-350 GCF_054177405.1 Leptonychotes weddellii | reverse complement strand
GGGGCCTGCTTCTCCCTCTCCTTCTGCAGCTCCCACTGCTTGTGCTCTCCTGTTCTCTCGTTCTGTCAAATAAATAAAAAAATCTTTAGAAAATGAGTTTACAAATATTGAGGAGATATTTTCTATTCCTATTTAGGGGTTTAGATTATATTGTCTCTGAGTTAACATTTGTCCTTGGGAAATATATGATGTGAGCATATCCTTAATTAATTAATTAGTGTATTTATTTTTTTACATAGAAGACTAGGGAAAAAACAAAGCATTTCTGCAACTGACACAGGGAGATCTCGAAGGGCAATGGACTCAGGATGCCTACTGCTGTCTTTATGTGTATTGTTAAGACCTGTAGC
>NW_027696895.1:0-350 GCF_054177405.1 Leptonychotes weddellii | reverse complement strand
TTTGACAGACAGGGAAACTGAGTCCCGGAAAGGAGAAGTGGCTTGCCCAAAGTCATATCTATCTGAGGCAGAGCCAGATGGGAGCCCCTTGAGCTCTTTTCAGGACCCCACTGGTGGGGGTCAGGAGGCAAGGGGAAGAGGGGCTGATTGCTCACCCCCGTACTAGGCGGTCCCCACAGACCCTCTGAGGGGAGTCCTGGAGAGTGCAGCTCAGAGAGGTCCGGCAGCTGGGTGTGGCGGTTGGAACTCTATCCTTGGAGGGCCAGGGTGAGAGGTGGCCCTGTCCCACTTTCATATTCGGGTGCTCATACTGGAGCGCCTCGCCTCCATGTCTCTGAGTGACTGAGACC
>NW_027696894.1:0-350 GCF_054177405.1 Leptonychotes weddellii | reverse complement strand
TACACACAGTTGGATTTCTTTAGGCTCATTGATGTAGAATCTACAGTATAATTTACCAGTAATAATCAGAACACCTTACCGAGTACGTGTGATGGGCCAGGCATTCTATGTAAGCACTTTACATCCATTACTATAATCAGGGATGTGCTGATAACCAGCCTAAAAACAAACACAACAAAAACCACAGCTTTTTATTTTTAATTTTTTTTTAAAGATTTTATTTATTTATTTGACAGAGAGAGACACAGCGAGAGAGGGAACACAAGCAGGGGGAGTGGGAGAGGGAGAAGCAGGCTCCCTGCAGAGCAGGGAGCCCGATGCGGGACTCGATCCCAGGACCCTGGGATCAT
>NW_027696893.1:0-350 GCF_054177405.1 Leptonychotes weddellii | reverse complement strand
TCTTCCCCCAGCAAGGAAGTGTGGAAACACGAGGCGTGCTCCTCCAGGGAAGCGCCTTAGAGACTCCGTGCCTGGGCTGGGTCGGTCACGTGGGCACGCTGCCGGGCACCTCCAAAATCCAGGCACCCAGCAGGAAAGCAGGCGTTCAGCATGAACCACGAGGTTTGTGCCAACAGTGTAGACACAGGGCCCCTCGGTCAGTTAGGAATAGTTTCAGTTCGGGGGTAAGGAACCGCTCACTGCTCCGAGCTTCCTGGGGGCTGTAAAGATGAGTACACCTGGAGACGGAGTGGGGGGAGGGAGGCGAGGCCAGCGTGGAGACGGGTGGGGGCGGGGCGGGGAGGTGGGGC
>NW_027696892.1:0-350 GCF_054177405.1 Leptonychotes weddellii | reverse complement strand
TTTCCTGCTAGAGGTGGGTGAGTATAATTGTTCTGCCCCCTTCCTCACCTTTCCTAGGAGAATGAGTTTGTTTTCTTCTCCAGAGCTAAGAATCTCACCACTAACGGAGTAAATTCTTAATTGATTTTACTTAAAAAAAACAAAAAAAAACCCCAAAAAACACAAGTTATGCTATGATATTCTTTCATTATAGTTTTCAATGACAGTTTAAACTTGAAACTTTAAAACAAAATATATCAGAAAAAGACTGTGCCTTCCCCCCATTCTTGAGATAGTAAATAGAAGCAAAACTGTATTTATATTTAATAAACATCCAAAAATGAAAACTTAGAAATTTTGAAGCAGTTTAA
>NW_027696891.1:0-350 GCF_054177405.1 Leptonychotes weddellii | reverse complement strand
TTGCTCCAGTGGCTAAGTGGGGGGTGGAACCCTCGTGAGAGAGTGTGGTCTCAGGACCCTCGGGGTCACAGAAAGACCAGGGGTGCCTGAGTGCGGCAGAGCTCCCAGGTATGGGAGCAGGGAAGCCGGCTGCAGAGATGGAGCCAAGGCGTGGCCTCTCAGCTGGGGGTTGCCATAAACCGTGATCCACGGCACAGTCAGGCCAGATAGTTTCTTCTAACAGATCAAAAATACCCTAAATCTCTAGTGTATGGTTTTTTTCTACTCTCCTACCTGATCACATTCTCTCCCTTTTTTTTCTTTTTTTTTAAATCCTCTTCTTTCTTTTTTCAAACAACTTCTTATCAATT
>NW_027696890.1:0-6563 GCF_054177405.1 Leptonychotes weddellii | reverse complement strand
CCTGTGCTCCGCCTCTACAGCCGGCTTCCCTGCTCTGATACCTGGGAGCACTGCCACACTCAGGCATCCCCGGTCTTTCTGTGACCCCGAGGGTCCTGAGACCACACTGTCCCGGAGGGTTCCACCCCCCACTTAGCCACCAGAGTGACGTCCCTCAGCGGAGCCGACTTCTAAAAGTTCTGATTTTGTGCTCCGCGGTTCTATCACTTGCCAGAAGTGGCTGACGGAGGCCCCTCCCCCGCCGTCTATCCTCCCGAATATCGCCTCGGATTCACTTCTCCGCACGTCCTACCTTCCAGAAAGTGGTTGCTTTTCTGATGAGAGAGTTGTTGCTATTCTTTTCTTCGATCTCCTGTTGAGTTTGTAGGTGTTCAGAATGGTTTGATCCCTATCCAGCTGAATTCCTGAGAGGAGATGAAATCCAGGTCTCCTACTCCTCCGCCATCTTGCTCCGCCCCCCATGGATAAGCTTTTAATAACTCTTCAATTTGCATTCCCTGTTTTAAAACTTTATTTTTCAAAATACTTTATTTCTACCTTTTTAAATTTTTTTTCCATTTGAAAAAGTCAGAGTTCAAAGGCCCAAGGTCCCTTCAATAAGCCAAGTCATGTTCTGATGGCAGAGGTAATGTTGGAATTTGCTTATGCATTGAATAATTATGCATTATTTTAACACCCTAAAAATTATTAAGGTGACACTTTTAGGTCTATGTAGCAATTACTTCCAAAAATGTAAGTTCCATTTAATTGAGACAGGAATTATAACAATAAAGAATATATGTAGACAAATTTGTTGGGTGGTGGGAATAATGCTAATAAAATTTCATAAAATAAATTTCATGGGTGGTGGGAAAAATGTTCTAGAACACTGTGGTGCCACTTTCAAAGGCATTTGCTAAACCTTCTGAGTATTATTTAAAAGTGTCCATAATTATAAATTTCAATATAGTCAGTAATGGTTGTTCAGTAATTCAGAATAATCTTCTTCCTGGAAAAATGGGAAATGCTATTTAAATGTGTATATGTCAGTATAAATATATAAAAATATGTATACATTTGAAATTATGTGTATATATGTATATACAAATTTACATATTAACATACATAAATTTGTATATGTGTATATCAAGATCTAGAAGAAGACCAAAATCAAAAGCTGAAGCTACTGTTTTAAAGTTGCTTTTGTTAAACTGGTACAGCGATTATGAAAAACAGTATGAATATTTCTCAAAAAATTAAAAATAGAAATGCCATATGTTCTAATAATTCCACTATTGAGTATTTACACAAAAAAACCAAAAACACTAATTCAAAAAGATATGCACTCCTATGTTTATTGCAGCATTATTTACAATAGCCAATATATGGAAGCAACCTGAGTGTCCATCAATAGACTGATGAATAAGGAAGTTGTGGCATATTTATATAATAGAACACTATGCAGTCATATAAAAGGTAAGATTGTGCTTGGAAGGTATTATGTTAAGTGAAATAAGTCAGACTAAGAAAGTAAAATGCCATATGATTTCAGTCATATGTAGAATCAAAAAAGGAAAAAAAAAATAAGCAAACGAAAAGCAGAATCAGACCTATAAATACAGAGAACAAACTGATGGTTGCCAGAAAAGAAGGGTGTAAGAAGTTGGGCAAAATGGATGAAGGGGAGTGAGAGATATAGGTTTCTGGTTATGGGATAAATAAGTCATGCTAATAAAAGCACAGCATAAGGAATATAGGCAATGATATTGTAATAGCAATGTGTGGGGACAGATGGTGGCTACACTTGTGAATACAGCATAATGTATAAATCTGTTGAATCACTATTTGTACACCTGAATCTAATGTAACATTAGGTGTCAATTATATTAAAAACAAACAAACAAACAAACAAAAACAAAACAAAACAAAGAACAAGGGATTAAGAGTTTAAAGAAGGTATAAGTACAATAAAACAAAAATATAAAACTTCCTAGAAATTATAGATAAAATAGAAAAGAATGCACACCTCATAGAAAAAAAACAGGAAATACAAAATAATAATAACAAAATAAAGTTGCTTTTGCTCTAGACTAAGAGGCTGAGAAGCAATTTTGAGAGACGAGATGAGAAGCAGAAGTTGAAGTTCAAGATCTCTGAAAGGTTGGGAATCTGGTAAACAATCCTTTATTTATACTTAATTATATAAACTGCACAACTGCTCGCCAGAAGTAAACTTAAATCAAAATTAAAGTAGGTCTTGCAGACACAGAATCCTGACTTCAAGACACTTTGATAGTTCAGGAAATTTCAGTTTGTAAAATTGGCTTACAGTGATTTTAGATTGTTCACTCCATCATATGGCTGTAGAAGCAAAAGGAAATTCTCTCTGAGGAAAGGTAATATTCTTCTAATTATTGATTCTTCAAATTATGTCCCATAAATTTCTAAAATACATTGTCTAGCACACATTTAAAATAGTCTAGGGATTAGATAAGGCAAATCATGGTGTCTGAGCACCAACAGAAATTACTGACAACTGATATAAGCTCACTAAAATTCTTTGTAGTAAAAGGGCATTCTTTCTACTGGGGAGAAAAGCTGAATTTAAAAATGTCACCAAGGAACTTAAAAATATAAACATACATTGCAGATTTGCAAAAGAACTGACTAGAAATTCTAGAAATGGAATATACACTAATCAAGATTGAGAACTCAGTAGGATTAATAGCAGTACTAGAATAAAAAAAAAAAATTCCAGATTTAAACACAGAGGAACAAGAAGACTGAAAAATTGTGAAGGAGGAGACATGGAAAATGTAGTGAGAAAATATAACACGTATTTTTTTTTTATTTTTAAAGATTTTATTTATTACTTTTTCACAGAGAGAGAGAACACATAAGCAGGGGATCAGCAGGCTCCCTCCTGAGCAAGGAGCCCAATGTGGGACTTGATCCCAGTTCTCTGAAATCACGACCTGAGCCAAAGGCAGACGCTTAACCCACTGAGCCACCCAGGCATCCCATATAATACACATTCAATTGGAGTCAGCAGAAATGGAAGAAAATGTGGAAGAAAGAATATATATGTTTTTTAATTCATAAGAGTTTCCTTTAATTGATAAAAGAGCATCTGTAGATTCAAGAAACCAAATGAATACCAAGGAGGTAAGTAAAATCTATATACAAATACATTATTTGGACCTACGGAAAATCAAACATAAAAAGAAATTTTGAAACAGATTACCTTTAAGTTCACAACAGTTAACAACCATTGGGCTCATAGACGACTTCTAATAGCAGAATGGGAGCAAGATAGCAGGAGAATAATATTTTAATACATAGATTGAAAATAATTTCCAATCACATATTTTAAATACAGAAAAAATATTCAAGAATGGATGTGAAAAATAATATTTCTAGATAGAGAAATTCTAGTAAGATGCGCCATCAGCAAACCTATCATAAAGTGAATGCTTAGAGCTTTCTTCAGGAAGAAGAAAAATGATCTCAGTTGTCAGTTTGAACATGCAGAAAGGAATGAAGAGCAACAGAAATGAAAAATTATACTTTCACCCAGATATCTAAATTCTGGGCCATCTAGCACAGTTCAACAAATTTGAAATAATAGAAATCATACAGTATCTGCTCTCAGACCACAGTGGAATTTAACTAGAAATCAATAACAGAAAAATGGAAAGTCCCAAACTCTGTGGAGTTTAAACAACATACTACTAAGTAACACATTGGCCAGAGAAACAATCAAAGGAGAAACTTGAAAATATTTTCAACAAAATAAAAATTGAAAGCACAACTTACCAAAATTGTGGGATGCAGTGAAAGCAGTAGTTAGAGGGAAGTTTACAGCATTGACAATATATTAGAAGAAAAATGAAAGATCTAAAATCAATAATCTAAATTTCCACCTTAGGAAACTAGAAAAAGAAAAGCAAACTAAATCCAAAATAAGCAGAAGAAAAAACATAATAACAGCAGAAATCAATGAAATTTAAACAGGAAATCAATACCGAAAAACCAATGAAATTAAAACCCACTTCTTTGAAAAGATCAATAAAATTGACAAGCCTTTAGCCAGACTAACAAAGAAAAAAAGGACACAAATTACTAAAATCATAAATGAAAGAGGGGGTTCACCTGGGTGGCTCAGTTGGTTGAGCCTCTGATTCTTGATTTTGGCTCCAGTCATGATCTCATGGGTCATGAGATTGAGCCCTATGTTGGGCTCCCCAGTTAGTGGGGAGTCTGCTTGAGATTCTCTCTCCCTCTCCCTTTGCCCCTCCCCCCACTCATGCAAACACTCTCTACCACAAAAAAAAAAAAAAAATCAACACCAACAAAAATAATCTAATTTAATATAGGCAGAGGACCAAAGGAGCTTGGGAGCAACAAAGCAGGAAAGAATATACAATGGGAAGAAGGGAGTCTCTTCAACAAATGGTGTTGGAAGAGTGCCTGGGTGGCCCAATTGATTAAGCATCCAACTCTTGGTTTTGGCTCAGGTCGTGACCTCACGGTCGTGAAATGGATCCCAGCATCTGGCTCCATGCTCAGCAGGGAGTCTGCTTGAGATTCTCTCTTTCCTTCTGCCTCTGTCCCTCTTCCTGCTCACATGCTCTCTCTCTCTCTCTCAAATAAATAAATCTTAAAAGAATAAATACAATAAATGAAAGAGGGGACATTACTACAAATCTCCTGGATATTAAAAGGATAATAAAGGAATACTATGGACTTTATACCCATAAATACTCTATGCCCACAAATTTGATAACCTAAAAGAAATGGACAAATTCCTTGAAAGATACAATCTGCCAAAAGTCCTACAAGAAATAGACAACTGGAATAGGTCTATATCTTAAAGATATTAACTCAATAATTAATAACTTTCCAAAACAGAAAGTACCAGTATGAGTTCAGATGAGTTCACTAGTAAATTTTATCAAGGATTTAAGGGAAAAAAATATATACAAAGTTTCTACTATTTCTTTAAGAGGATAAAGCAGAGGCAATACTTCCTAATCATTCTATGATGCCAGCATTAACCCAATAGCAAAACCAAAATATTAAAATAAAAGAACAGATCAATATTATTCCTGAACATAGATGCAAAAATTCTCAAGAAAGTGTCAGTGAGCTGAACTATACAACATGACCAAATGGGATTTATACCAGGTATATAAGGCTTGTTCAACATTTGAAAATCCATCAGTGGAATGAGGCTTGTCCATCATTTGAAAATCCATTAGTGGATTCATCACATCAACAGGCTAAAAAAGAAAACACATAATCATGTCAATAGATGAAGAAAAGGCATTTGACAAAATCCAACACCCATTAAATAATAAAACCTCTCAGTAAAGTAGGAATAGTAACAAATTTCCTCAAATTGATAAAGAATATCTAAAAAGCATACAGCTAACATCATAATTAAGCATTCTCATTAAGATCAGGAACAAAGCAAGGACACCTCCCATCACCACTGTTTTTCAAAATCATACTAGATGTCCTTGCTTAAGCAAAGACGTTAGCACCCCCCCCATTCAAATACTTAGGTACAAATCTAACAAAATGTATACAAAATCTATATGATGAAAACTACAAAACTCTCACAAATGTAATCCAAAAACTAGATAAATGTAGAAATATTCCATGTTCATGTATATGAAGACTCAATATGTCAAGATGCCAGTTCTTCCCAACTGATCTATAGACTCAGTGCAGGCCCCAGCAAGTTATTTTGTGGATATTGACCAACTCTGAAGCAAAAGACCCAGAATATCCAACACAATATTGAAGAAGAACAAAGTTGGAGGACAGACCCTACCCAATCCCAAGACTTGTCCTAAAGCTACAGTAATCATGATAGTATGCTATTGGCAAAGAATACACAAATAGATCAATGAGACAGATTAGAGAAATTAGAAATAGACTCCCATAAGTGATGAACTTATGTAGCACAGGTTTTTTGGGGTTGGTGGAAATAATATGTATGATACCATGATGGGAGATACATGTAATTATACTTTGTCTAAACCCATACAGAATGTACAACACCAGGAATGAGGCATAATGTCATAATGTAAAGTATGGACTTTGGGTGTTTATGGTATGTCAGTGCAGGTTCATCAATCTTAAAACAGGTACCATTCTAGGGGGGGCGGAGCAAGATGGCGGAGGAGTAGGAGACCTGGATTTCGTCTCCTCTCAGGAATTAGGCTGGATAGGGATCAAACCATTCTGAACACCTACAAACTCAACAGGAGATCGAAGAAAAGAATAGCAACAACTCTCTCATCAGAAAAGCGACCACTTTCTGGAAGGTAGAATGTGTGGAGAAGTGAATCCGAGGCGATATTCAGGAGGATAGATGGCGGGGGAGGGGCCTCCATCGGCCGCTTCTGGCAAGTGATAGAACCACGGAGCACAAAATCGGAACTTTTAAAAGTCTGCTCCGCTGAGGGACGTCACTCTGATGGCTAAGCGGGGGGTGGAATCCTCTGGGACAGTGTGGTCTCAGGACCCTCGGGGTCACAGAAAGACCAGGGGTGCCTGAGTGCGGCAGAGCTCCC
>NW_027696889.1:0-14555 GCF_054177405.1 Leptonychotes weddellii | reverse complement strand
AAGATAAAAATTGTGAAACATGCAGAAAAGTTGAAAGAATTATATAGTGGATACCCATATACCTACTATCCGGATGCTATAATTGTTAATATTTTGTGGTTTGCTTTGTCACATTACCCATTTTTTCCATCTGCCCATTCATTGATCCATCTTACTTTCCGTGCATCTCAGAGCAAGTTGCAAACACCAGTACACTTCTGATCCTTTCCCTCGTTAATGCAGAATGTTAAGACTTCCAAGTGAAAGCTTAGCAGTTCAAGCATATGCACTCCCTTCCATCAATAACACATACTATCTACACTATAATCTTAAACTGCATGTGGTTTTGTTTTCTGTCAAAAGCATGGTTAAACTGACGAATATTTGAGCAAGATCACCTATTTCTCTGGTGTCTCACAAAATTCTATCAGGTCACATCACCAGAATGCAAAGCATTTTTAATACTGATAGCTTAGCTGTTGGAGAAATTCTGTGAGAAAAGTGATTTGATACTATGCTATTACTATTCACATGAAGTTAATATAAAATTTTGCGGGATAGCATATGGTTTTTTCCCAGCTTATATATATCTATGGTTAATGACACTTTCCTTAATACAACTTACTGTCCTAAAGTATGAGTCAAACAATAATGCCTGCTTTGAATGAATGAGTAATGAATGTTTAGAGATCTAGTCCTTGAAGTTACTGAATTGCTCAGTGGAGGAGAGAGAACATGACCCAGGAATACAAGGTGGGGGAGGGTTGGTAAGTTGATGAATCAAATGCTTGAATGTTATTTAGCTCTGTGAAATTAACAACCAGATGCACTAAACCTGGAAATAGTTAAAAATAAGGACCTCTTGGGAGCTGGACTGGACAAGAGAAGGTTGTGGAAGGAAACGGGTGATTTCCATCATAACAATAAAAAATAATGGTAATAACAGCATATTTGGTGCTTATTGTGTGCCAAGAACTATTTTAAGTTCTTCACTTTTACATTACATCAAATGTTTACATTTACTTAATTTTCTTTTAATCTCTATAAAAGTTCTATGAGGTAGATGTTGCCGTCATTTTGCAGATGTGGAAACTGAGTCTCAAAGGAAGACTAGATTCTTTGAACTCGAGAAGTGTGTCCTACAGTTCATATTCTTCACTGTGACATCTTGATAATACTTGTGAAAGGAAAGATATCCATGAGATATTAGATATTTTTAGGTTTTCGCAGCAGGAAAACTTTTTCATTTTAAAAAATCTTGTAAGCTTTTTTTTTTTTATCAGATAATAAAACCCATGTAAGAGCTTATGTAAAGCCCTCTTCTCTGTTTTGTTTTGGAAGCTCAGACATCAGTATATTGCTCAAATACTGTAATTATTCCACTCTTGTTTTGGTTTCTGATCTCACTTTTTTCTTTACCCTCTGTGCATATAGTCAAAATATCCAAAGTAAATAAGCAAGTACACAGACAAACATGACAATAAATTATTCCTTTACTTACTTGTTTGCTTCTACTCTGATGATTTTATTTAAAATTCTACACCTTTCACAATTTTTGGTATTGTTATGACTTCTGTAAGAATGCTCCCTGAGGATTCAGAATAGTCATCAAGCCATTCACTAATAAAAATTCATGTAGCGTTGAAAATGCAACATGAAAAATCTTTACTCAGGGTACATTAAAATTGGTACATCATTTGTTTTTCACTAATGAGAGGTTTGCAATCCTGGTGGATTCTGGGTAGAAAATCTGATCCCACGTCAGTGCCTGCCTCTCTAAAAGTGTAAAGAGAAGATCATGGGTCTTATATTTTCTCTCTGGATTAATGCTTCCTTGTGTAGAGTATCCATATCATATTCTGACCCTATCATTTTTGATCATTCAACCTTCTTGAATGAATTTGTTCCTCAGCATTCTAATGGGCTGCTGTGCCTCCCAAGGATTATTAAGGTGTGACTCTGGTCACATATCACTAGACCTCTGAACAAAAGCTGTCAAGGAAAGAGCACTGGGAACCTTCAGAGTGAGATCCACCCAGACATAAATAACAATGATTTAACTTTTCATCTCTGGTGTCAAGTAACTCTCATTTCAAAAGGGATCCATGTGTTAAAGTAGACTTTAAAAAAAAATCTTTTTAAGGAGTCTATCCTGCCTTAAAATATATGTATCCTCCTCTTCTCTCCCAGGATGGATGGATATTTCAGTCTCTAGAACCAAGGTGAGCTAAAATAATGCTTGTATTCAAGCTCAAACAAAACAAACAAAAACCTGCCAAAGAACATATAGTTGCAGCCTGAATCTATCTCAAAACAATCAGAGAAACTTCCCTGTTCTTGCTACAACACCAGCTCGCAGCAGAGTTGAAATGTAAGATATGAGCAACTGTGCCTGATTTCATGGGGGTGTTTGTACCTTAGCTAGAAATATCATGCTGTTGATCCTAACATAATAAAAGGAGAGGATCTTAGGATTGGAAATATAAAAGCAAGCAAACAAAAAGAGTTTGAGATGATGTTATTGTTAAAGTAATCAACAAACAGATGCATCAAATGGTATTAAGTGTTAAAATAGAGAAGAGACAGCATCTGAATTATATTTAAAAGACAAAAAAGACTGGGTTTTGCTACAGTGTAGAGAAGATACGGAGTGTTGCATGACCAGAGGCAGAGTGATCAGTGAAGTGGTTATTACTGCAGACCAGATGTCAGGTGGTAGTGGAGCAGACTATGGTGGAGGAAGTGAAATTGGAGAGAAGTATGTATTTGTGATGCATATTGTGGACATGAAGCACTGAAAGATGAACCGATGGGTTGGGAAAGGAAGGAATCAGTGATGACCTCTAGGTGTTTAGCTTGAGCAACTAGATGATGGTGGGAATATTCGTTGAGTTGGAAAACTTGGGATTGGAACAAGTTTGGGGCTACAAATAGGGACTTTCATTTTAGATACAATAAATACTACAATAAATATACTATTGATTCCCAAGTGGCATATGAGAAAGAACTTAAGCAAAAAGAAAAAGAGCTATTCTAACCTGAGAGACAATAGATAGATAATATATATGTGCAAGCAGGCATAAGATAGAACCAGAAAATGCATGAATTAGGTTCCCTCTTACATATCTATGAGCAATTCTTGTGTTTTAAGTTAAATCCAAAGACCTGATTAAGTTTGCAAGCATCAGAAAGTGATCATTCCTTGGAAAATTTCGTGCTTTAGTTTATTACTAACAATTTTGAAGAAGAAAGCATTTTATTGAAGTAGATATATACATAATTTTTTTTTGTCCACAAAAGAACAAAAGAAACAAATTTCTGAATTTCTCAATGCAAGGGGATATAAATTACAATTATTATTGCCTGTATTTTTCTCCACCTTTATGAAACATTGTTTATTATAAAGTCTTAAAAATATTTGTAGAATGAATGACCATTTTCATATCTTGTGTTTTCAATTAGGCTGTAAGCTCTTGACAATAGGATGTCCTATACTTCTTGGAATCCACCCAGCAACTAGGAACGTAGTATACTAAAAAGAATTAGATTTTGGATTATAGAAGGTACAGATGTGAATTACAGTGCAACTGCTTATCCTTTGACTTTGAGAAAGTTACTTAGCCTTGATAAATTTATACTTTTTCATTTGAAAAACTGTACTAATAATACTTGTTGTCCTGTGTTTGCTGTGAAAATTAAATAAGAAAACTTTAGCAATAGCCTAAAACAGTTCTTGGCATATATTGAAGTACTCAGTCAATGTTGACTTCCCTTCCCTAAGCATAATTCTATGGGCAGACTCAATAAATATTTGTCAAGTGAACGAATGACATTATCTTTAGGATATCATTACCATTAATTCCTAATGGGTCTTGCATTTTGGGTCAAAAGGACACTCTTTCAACCCTTTCATATTTGGTGTTAATAGCCGTATAGTGTCACAGATCACAAAACCATATTTAATGTTTGTTGCTATTATCAATCAGTCCAGCTGAACACAGCCCACAGAATATAATTGAGTCAGATTAATTTTAATAACTGAAAGTGAACATTAGCATTCGTGGGAATGGGAATAAAATTGTCCCCACCACAAGTTAAATTACTGCTACTGTTCATAAATTTTAAAACAGCTGACTCTGAATTTCCACCTGCATCTTTTAAAATGATCTTTCTATCTTCCCATTATTTTTTTTAATAGACACCTAGGCAGAATTTCATTTCAGTTGTACTTAGAGTAAAGCTAGAAAGTGGCTGGAAAAAAACAACAACCCTGTTTCTTACTGAACTATTTATACCAATACTAGTTACATCTTAAGTGAGAAATGAGAGGGTGCTAAAGATCACATTCCTCAAATTTTGTTTTGCCATTGTATTTTGAATGATTATTCTTCTCTTGAAATACTGATTTATAGGAACCCTGACTACCAAATACTATACCACAATGCATGTACATTATTAAACTCTAGGTCCTGGGCAAAAATTTAAGAACTACTTATTGATAAACAACTATCTAGATTTTCTAAGGTTTCTCTAGCTTTCATAGAAGTTCTTCTGGTCTAACTTCTTCTAATCAGCCAAAGGCATTCAACTCTTCTAATAACATTCATATCTATAGAGGTCTGTAGATTCTTCTGTACTCCACCATTAAGTTCAGGAAACTGGGGCTTATATTTTAAAACCTCCCTCCACACACACACGCACACATAGAAAATCACACATACTTGAGTCATGTATACTAGGAGGGAAAAGGCTACTCAGTCTACCAAGGATCAG
Organism: Leptonychotes weddellii; assembly: GCF_054177405.1. Taxonomy (NCBI): domain Eukaryota; kingdom Metazoa; phylum Chordata; class Mammalia; order Carnivora; family Phocidae; genus Leptonychotes; species Leptonychotes weddellii. Next base: position 9,803 of record NW_027696889.1, on the reverse strand, counting down.
AGTTTTTGGTTAGAACACTAGGTTCTGAGTGTTCAAAAACACCTCAGCCTTTCTCCCCAGTCAGGTGTTTCAGGGGGCGTCTAGCTACAGGGTAAAGTAGCTGGCTTTATTGGAGAAGGTAAACATATCAAGGATGCGTTCCTAGGAATAAGTGAAAAAAGAATCTCAAAAATGCAGGCTAAATCATTTGCAATAACATGGATGGATCTAGAGGGTATCATGTTAAGTAAAATAAGTCAATCAGAGAAAGATAAATACCCTATGATTTCACTCCTGTGGAATTTAAGAAACAAAATAAATGACAAAGAGAAAAAGAGACAAAAACAGACTCTTAACTCTAGAGAACATACTGATGAGTGGAGAGATGGGGAAAAGAGGTGAAGGGGATTAAGAGTACATGTATCAGGATGAGCACTGAGTCACGTAAGAATGATTGAGTCACTATACTGAACACCTAAAACTAATGTAACACTATATTAACTATACTGGAATTTAAAATAATGTAGAAATACAAAGCCATTTCAAAAAAAAAATTCAGGCTGAATTAAAAATAAATAAAGCACAGGGAAACACTCTTAGGAAGGATGGCTTTAATACACAGAAGGCTTTTACATGGCTCATTTGAGATAAAGAGAGTAAAACAGGGCAGATGCTAGGGACTGTGCATACCAATAGATTAGCTAAGGCCATATAAGACTTACCTCTTTCAAGGGGAGTGATAAATAATGAGGAGAGCAGTAAAGAAACTGTCTATTTCTTGAAACTTGGCCCTATATCATCTAAGATGAGATTTGTTTTATAATGACACAGGAAATTATAATTAAAGAGTTGACCCTGCTTCTGTTCTGAAACTTAGGAAAGTACATTCATCCATCAAAAGAAAAAAGAGAGAGAGAGAGCACATTTAATGTGTTTTTAACATATTAATAGGTAAAAGGGGTAAGTCTCTATTTACTTTAGCACATGCCAGTAATGGGGGAAATAACTCCTTATCCTCTATTTATAAGTCATAGAAGAATGGAAAGATACTTTTTTTTAACTTAAAGGAAAAAATCTACATATGGTCAAAAAATAATAAAAATTTTAAAAATCTACACTCAGTCAATACCATGTTTACTGAAGGGTCACTAGATGTTTTCTTTCTTTTTTTTTTTTTTAAGATTTTATTTATTTATTTGTCAGAGAGAGAGAGAAAAAAAGAGAGCACAAGCAGGGGGAGCGGCAGGCTGAGGGAGAAGCAGGCTTCCCGCTGAGCAAGGAGCCAGATGTGGGACTTTATCCCAGGAGCCTGGGATCATGACCTGAGCTGAAGTCAGACCCAACAGAGCCACCCTAGATGTTTTCTTTATACAGTGGTAATATTGCTAGTTAGAAGCATGGGCCTTGGAAATAGGCTGCCCTGAACTAAATCCAGTTCTGCCATTTATTAGCTGTGTGATCTTGGACAAGATTCTTCACCTTTTTATATCAGTTTCCTCTCCTGGGAATAATAACATTAACTATCTCACAAGGCTGTTGTGGGCATTAACTGAGTAATCCACGTAAAGCACATAGAACAATGCCTGCCATATTTGTGAACTATTATATATGTTAGCCATTTTCATTCTTGAAATTAATACATGAATATCTATCAGTAACAGTACTACTTGGTGTATATTAAAAATACCAGGCATTGCATAGACATTGCACTAACATTAGAAAATAAAATGCAAGTTCTCAGTAAGTAAGGAGAAAGTGAGATTATCATTGTACTTGGGTTATATTACTGTTCATCTGTGGAGATAAAAAAGAAGAATCAACTGAAAACCATTATAAAAATGAAAAGTTTAAACAATAGATGAGACAAATGGAAAACAAATAGCAAGGTGGTGTATTTAAATACAATCAAATGTAAATGGCCTTAACATTCCAATTAATGGCAGAGATTTTAAGACTGGATAAAAAAGGTCAAGATCAAACTATTTGCTATCCATAGGATCACTGTTTTCAATAAATGACACAGATTAAAAGTAAATAGATGCAAAAAAGCATTCCATGCTAATACTAACAAGTAAAAGCTAGAGTGCCTATATTAATATCAACAAAGTAGATTTTAGACAAAGGTATATTACCTGAAATAAAGAGCATCATTTAATGATGGGGAAGTGATCGATTAAATAAGAGGACATAATAATCCTAAATGTATATATTCCTAAGAACAGAATTTTGAAGTGCATAAACTAAAAGTTAGTCGAAGTGAAAGGAGAAATTTAAAATTAACAAGTACTGTTGGATATATTGCATGAACCAATCACTCATAATAAACTTCTTTCTCTCTGTTTCTCTCTCTCTCTCTCTCTCTCTATATATATCCTATTGGTTCTGGTTTTCTGGAGAAACCTGACTAAAATGATTTCTATTTCTTAAATTGGCAAAGATCAAAAAGATTGATACAACTCATTGTTATCAAGATTATATAAAAATTGGTACTCTCATACATTTCTAATGGGCCCATATATTAATACACATGTGAATGTGTCACCAAATGTAAAATTACATATTTTCAATTCCAGAATTCCTCTTCTACAAATTTGTCTTAATGAAGAAAGGGCATAAACTTAACAGGTGCAAAAATACTGATCATGGCATTACTTTTTAAAAAAAAATATTTATTTATTTGAGAAAGAGAGAGGGAGAGAGGGAGCAGGGGATGGGCAGAGGCAGAGGGAGAGAGAAAATCCCAAGCAGACTCCCTGCTGAGTGTGGAGCCTGACATGGGACTCGATGTCATGACCTTGAGGTCATGACCTGAGCCAAAATTGAGTCAGATGCTTAACTGACTGAGCCACCCAGGCGCCCCACATGGCATTACTTTTAATAGCAAATAGTATTAAGTAGTTTTAAAAATAAATTCTGATTTATTTATCAAAAGGAGACTATAATAACAATGTCATTTGAATAGTAAGAATAAATAGCATTATTGTAGCATTTACTGTCAGTCACTGTGGCCATTGAAATGATTATGTAGCTCTGTGCTTATTGACATGGAAATAAATATATCCATTTTATGTTTAAAAAAAAGGAAAGCCTACAAAACTGCGTAGTATGGTCCAAATTTTCTAAATAGGTAGGAATTCTACTTATTATGAATATAGTATGTATATTCATAGAATAATTCCTGGGGGGTTATTAGGGTGACTACGGGTCTTGACTCACCTGGCATGGTCCCAAGTAGTTATTAACATCCCTTTTATTCTACGAAGTTCCCAGTTTGGATAACAAGTAATACAACCATGCTGGTTTTGTGTGATTTTTTTCACTTTCTTCATTATTTACATCTATATTCAATTAAGTCTTTTTTTTAATGTTTTATTTATTTATTTATTCATGAGAGTCAGAGAGAGAGAGAGAGGCAGAGGCAGAGGGAGAAGCAGGCTCCCCGCCTAGCAGGGAGCCCGATGCGGGACTCGATCCCAGGACCCCAGGATCATGCCCTGAGCCGAAGGCAGACGCTTAACCATCTGAGCCACCCAGGTGCCCTTCAATTAAGTCTTGAAATGAGCATATATTTCATACATAAGTCATGGGAGAAACAATAATGACAGTACCCCACAACAACAGTAAATCCATTTCTTAAGTGTTTTGTAAAGGAAACTGCTTTTCTGCGAGAGGAGGAAAAGAGTCAGTTCCTATCAATATAAAGCAACATGATAAAAATCTCTAAAAGTTGAAGAGGATTTGCAAAGAGCAGTCACATATTCAATAAGCAATAAATGCTCCAAGGGAGAAAGAGACTGGATGGGTACTAGACATGGAGAAAGTCTCCAACATGGTTCTTCCTTGGTTAAAGGGCATCATGGGAGAATCATACTGTATTGGTGATAATGTGTGCTTTTTTAAAAAATTCAAAAAAAAATTTTAGTATCTGGGCTTGTCATGAAAGAGGGGTTTACAAAGAATTGGAACAAAACTCTCTTACAAGTATGATGGGACTGGTGGTAGGATCAGGTGTCCCAAATTGGTGTGGGAAGTTTCAGTTAATTAAGATCTAGCTAGAAGAGGGGTGCCTGGGTGGCTCAGTCGTTAAGCATCTGCCTTTGGCTCAGGTCATGATCCCAGGGTTCTGGGATCGAGCCCCGCATCTGACTCCCTGCTCCGCGGGAAGCCTGCTTCTCCCTCTCCCACTCCCCCTGCTTGTGTTCTGTCTCTTGCTGTCTCTCTCTCTGTCAAATAAATTAAAAGAAAAAAGATCTAGCTAAAAGAGTTAGCATCTGCCTCTTGATGCAATAGAGAGACCTAGAGTGGAGAGAGGGATTGTTCTTAGTCCTTTGAAGTTTGAATCAGCATAACTCAGATTTCCGACCTTAAGACTCATGATGAAGTTAAACCAAGTCCTTAGAGAATGCCAGAGTTATAGTTAACAGGAACTGGTATTGTTGAATTTTGGATTGTAAGATGCACCAGCACATGCTCAAATTTGGACCCCAAATGTCAGCTGGGGTGAATCTGTAACATCTAAGTAAGACTATCTAGCCCCCTGCCACCCTACTGCCAGAATTCTATGATTTGTGGAAATTCCAAGGCTTGCCCCATGAAGACTGCAAATTCCCAGGGGAATTCCTTTCTCAAGGTTACCTTTGATCTAGTTCCTACTTCTGTTCACCATCCTATGCATGTGCCTTTCCTCACACAAGTCCTTTTCTTTATTACACACACACACACACACACACACACACACGGCTCACACACCACTCACTGAAGGATTTGTGGGTGCAGCTGACTCTACTGGAAATCTGGGACTAAGCAGAGGTTTACAACCATACAAACAGGGGTGACTGGGTGGCTCAGTCTTTAAGCGTCTGCCTTCGGTTCAGGCCATGATCCCAGCGTCCTGGGATCGAGCCCTGCGTCGGGCTCCCTGTTTGGCAGGAAGCCAGCTTCTCCTTCTCCCACTCCCCCTGCTTGTGTTCCCTCTCTCGCTGTGTCTCTCTCTGTCAAATAAATAAATAAAATCTTTTAAAAAAAAACACAACCATACAAACATTCTTCGCTGCTTATTGGAGCCTCTGCATTTTCAAGTGTTACAAAATCCAGATCCTGCTTCTTGCCATCTGTGGGGCCCAACTCACCCTGTCTTTCTCTTCGCATCCTTTATCCTCTGTTTCTTTTTTTCTCAGACATAAAAACAAATGCTTTCTGTGTTCTTATACAGAGCAAGTTAGCTTTGTCTAGTCTCTTCACAGAGGCTTAGTTTCGGGCTCCTTTTGTGAATTTAAGCCTTAAAATTACTCTGGTCTAATTAAATTCTTAGACAGTGTGTCTTATTCTCCATTACCCATCTGCGAGAGGTGAAGATTTTGTTTTACAGTTTTAATTGTAATTCTCAATTTGCTACCAATTCACAGAAGTTTTACATTTTTTATGGTGGACAGTTAAATAATTCATACTCTATTTTAATAAATAGCCCATTAGAATAAAGAGTCCTTGAAAAGAGAAGAATATTTTCATCTTATCTCCAGGAGTTACTTCATGTTTGGAGTAAATCTAAGCATTCTGATTATATTTAAAAACTCGAAGCAATATTCTTTATCTGGTGGTATGGAGCCAAGTTACAGGCATTGGAGAAAGTTTGGGGAAGTAATGTAAGTAGCTAACATATGTTGAATCCCAGAAAACTGGCAAGGGTTCCTTATAATATTATGTTTGTCTTTTTACTTATGCATTAGTTGGATTTATAAAAAGTAGAAAGAAGTTAAGAAAACACTCAAATCTAAATACACCATTCTAATGAGAAATAAAAATATTAAGCAGAATCGGTATAACAGCAGGTTGGAAAAATGTTAGGTCAAAGTTGTTTTCGTTTTTTGCTTTTTGCCACATTTACTTATTGAAATGGTAAATACACAGATTTGGGGAGGGGAGTAAATGCATAGAAATCTTTATTTTTCCCCAACACAATCCAACAAATTGTGAGATGATGATCAATTCAGCCGCAGAATAAGACTATTGGCTCTTCTATTCTCCATCTTCTCTATCATGGAAATTCCTGCATAAGAAGTCCTTCTCGTGTTCGGTTGTCCCAGATTTCACACATCCCTGGCAGCTCTGTCCAATATCTCTGTGACTGGGCTTTTTGTCTATGTTGACAGTGATCCTTTCACCTTTTCCAGTGGTTCTTCATCTGAAGGCTTCCTTGTGACATTAACTGATGTTTCTCTGGACAAGAATTTATTTAAGAGTAAAATAGTAGCAACAACTATAAATCCCCAGAAACACAAGAATTCGGAGAGTGCACAGCCTCAGATGTGAACAGTACAGACAAGCTGGGAAGAGAATGCTTTCTACCAATGACCTCATGTCCCTACCCAAAACAGTGCTTGTTGGGTCCCCTTCATGGAATCTTGCCACCAGTGTATGATCTCCAAAACTTTGGGGTGCATTTTTTCCCCTCATATTAATATGTATACATTTTAAGTTATTTATTTAATTGTCATTGTAGTCCCCAAATACATCAATTGATTACAAGTATGTTAATTGTCCCCAAATTGGAAGGTGGGTGTACTTTATTGAATTCTTTCCACTGAGATTCAGAGGTAGGGGCTACTGTCTTCACAACAAATTCTTTGATTTTTTTTTTCTCCAGAAGTTTAATTCCCCAGACTTTAATTATTGCTTGCCTATGTTTCTCCAACTCTTGTTATGAATGGAGATTCCAAATAGTGCATCTGGATGGAGCTAAAACTACCCATGTGTATTCATATCAACATCATGCCAGCCCGCCTTGCAAGTTTCCTATTTTGCCAACTCACGTTTGCAGACAATTAGATCTGTTATGAATGGAGAACAGTCGGATGCAGAACAGTCTGATTTTGTCATGTGGTGCATTTTTCCTGCTTTCCAGTCATTCAGTCCATTCATCCTCCTGGGTGTGATATGGTATAGGTCATCATATCATCATAGGATCTAGGTTCACTTGATGTGGTGGGTTGGGTTTCTCAGAAGCAGACTCTGAGATTGAGATTCATGAACAGGATGCTTATTAGCCAATGTTCTGAGGGTATAACAGTGGGGAGCAAAAAGGGGCAGGATTGGTTAGAAGCAGCTGTGATGCTGTCCTCATGAAGGGCTCAGTTGACCACATGGGGTCATGCTCTGGAGCACGGGATGGCTCTTCAGAGTTGTCTGGAAGTGAGGCAAGAGGGGCCAGGCTTTTCTATACTTATGTAGATTAGTCATTGGATACGGACTTTCCCTAGAAGGAGGCCAACTGTCCCAGGCAGCTTTCTTCACCTGAGGCAATCCTCAAGGATGGATGGCAGCTGAGGGTCATCTTCTGACAGCACTCACAACCACTGGGAGGAAAATTTTCTCGTTCCTGAAGATCTGGGTGGCACATAACAGTATCTACCACACATTTTAATGGACACTCAACTTACAAGGTTTCTCTAGACCAATAGATTACAAAACTTTTTTTTTTTTTAAAGAAACAGTACTTTTTGTTCCAAGCAATAGCTTATACAAAATCTTTCTGTAGAGAAGAGACAAAAGCTTTCCCAGGATGCCCAAGAAATGGCTCTGAAGATACCTCTACAGTTACTTAGATACCCAGAGTTTCTTGGGACACATTTGAAAACCTACTAGATAAATAGTTTTAAAACTTAGCTGATCATCAGAATCAGCTGAAAAACTTAAAAAAAAATGAAACCACACACACAGCTTCTTGGGTTTCATACTGAGAGACTGTGTGTCAGTAGGTCTAGGATTGGGCATTAGGATATAAATACTTAAGTGCACACACACACACACACGTACCCAGGTGATTCTTCTAGAATTATGCTCTTGGATAAGAGCTTTCGTTAAAACCAGGGTTTTTATTAGAAGAAAAAATATACAAATGGATTTCTATTTATTATTTGAAAATGAAAAAGGCTATGGTATACAGATTGGGAGGTGAGCAGGGGTAGGATCCCCGCTATGCTGCAATCTTCTTCCGTTCTTAATCTTCTTTCCTTAGCTACATGTTGTTGAAGTTCATGGATTTGTGTTATTCCTCAAAAGTACTTTGATGACTCTTTTGCTAGGTGCTGACTTTATTGGTTCATTTGGTTAGGTATTGGGGAAAGGAAGCTCTGAGATGACTCAGCCTACCAACTTTGCATTGACTTCCCTGGTACGCACATCTCCAGATATATGTGACAAAACCAAATTCCTCTCCAGAGTGACACTCTCCACCAGCAGTTTATGAGTGATCCTGCTACTCTACATTCCAATTAGCACTTGGTGTTGTTTATTTATTTATTAAATAAATATTTGCTGACTACCTACTGTGTGCTAAACATCATCCTAAGCATTTGCGATAGGTCAATGAACAAAACAAGACATTCTAGCAGAGTGATAACAGACAATATGACATGATAAATACCTAATTTTATTGGATGTTAGAAGATGATGAGTACATAAGGAGAGCAAGTAAGAGAGATCAGGAGTGGCATAGAAGGAGGAATTGAAGTGATAATTTTAAATAAAGGGGTTCAGAGTGGTCTTTCTGAGAAGGTGACACTTGAACAGCTTTGAGAAGCGATAAAGGGAGTTAACCATGTAGTTATCTGGAGGACGCCAGTTCCAGCCAAAACTGAGTTTCTCAATTAGAGCACTGTTGACATTTTGGGTTGGGTAATTCTGTGTTGTGGGGGCTGTCCTATGCTTTGTAGGATGTTCAGCAGCATCCCTGGCCTCTACCCACTAGATGGTAGTTGTATCCTCCCCTCCAGTTCTTGCAACCAAGAATGATCCAAACATTGCCAAATGTCCCTGATTTAGAACTACTGGTATAAACCATGCAAATAATTTTGTCTTTTTCTACATGGGTCCTAATTGTCTCAGCTACCTATTATAAAGTCCATCTGCTGAATTGTAAAATGCTGACTTTGTCAAACAGAAAGTTTTCATATTTTTGAGGGTCAGAGTCTATACTCTATTATGTTTCTAAGATATATTTATTTATCTTTGAATAAATATTCTCTTAATTACTGTAACTTTTAAGTCTTGGTATCTGGTAGGGTAAATTCTTCCTCTTCATTCTTATTTGAAATTAACTTAACCATTCTTTGCTATATACCCTCTTCCATATGCAATTTCAGACCAGCTTGTCACAGTCTATAAAAAACTGTGATGGGATTATTATAGGAATTCATTAAATTTATAGATTAATTTAGAGGGAATTGACACCTTTATGAAATTGACTCTTCCCATCCATGACCAAGAGTATCTCTCTCCATTTATTTAGGGCTTTTTTATGTCCTTCAATAAAGATATTATTCATTTTCTACATATAGGTCTTAGACCTTTCCTGATAGATTTATTTCTGGCTATGTGATAGGTTCTGTTGCTAATGTGAATGGTGGCTTTAAAAACAATTATTACATTTTCTTAACTGCTGTTTCTAGTGCGTAATTAGTTTTTGTATCTTCAATATAAAAATCTTGCTTATCACTGTGAATTGTGCAAGACTATTGAATCTCAGACCTCTACCTCTGAAACAAATAATGCAATATATGTTAAGAAAAAAAAAGAAGAAGAAGGTAGCAGGAGGGGAAGAATGAAGCAGGGGAAATCGGAGGGGTAGACGAACCATGAGAGATGATGGACTCTGAAAAACAAACTGAGGGTTCTAGAGGGGAGGGGGGTGGGAGGATGGGTTAGCCTGGTAATGGGTATTGAGGAGGGCACATTCTGCATGGAGCACTGGGTGTTATGCACAAACAATGAATCATGGAACACTACATCTAAAACTAATGATGTAATGTATGGGGATTAACATAAGA
>NW_027696888.1:0-350 GCF_054177405.1 Leptonychotes weddellii | reverse complement strand
CACCAGGGTGCTGGGAGCGTGCTGACAGGATAATGGTGGTTTCATGTGCAATGTTGGGGGCAGTCACAGAAATTGGGTGGTGAGCCAAGGAAGGTGGTTGGCATTGGTTCTGGGTTGCTAGGTAGGGTTTCAGGCACGAGATGTTGGAATATCATAGAGAGATAAAGTTATACTTGAGAGATACTGTTTTTGAATCTTTATTTGAAATGGATAAAGAACAGGAATGCTTAGGGGAAGCATGGCAGATTGGGGAATGCAAAGGTATGGTAATCAGGGACTCCACAGAAGCAGAACCAATAAGATGGATGGATGGATAGAGGATAGATAGATAGATAGATAGATAGATAGAT
>NW_027696887.1:0-350 GCF_054177405.1 Leptonychotes weddellii | reverse complement strand
TTTTTTAAAAAAGATTTTATATATTTGTTTGACAGAGAGAGAGGGCACAAGCAGGGGGAGCAGCAGAGGGAGAGGGAGAAGCAGGCTTCCCGCTGAGCAGGGAACCGGACATGGGGCTCAATCCCAGGACCCTGGGATCATGACCTGAATCGAAGGCAGATGCTTAACCGACTGAGCCACACAGGCGTCCCTATAGCACACTTTGAATTAATTCTTTACCATTTTATTTTTAATGTAAGAATCATAACATTATTTATTTCCAATTGCTCCCTTTTTTGTACTATTGTTTTCATGTTTCACTTCATAATTTATAAACTCCATGTTTATAATATCATTTTTGCTTTTAATAG
>NW_027696886.1:0-350 GCF_054177405.1 Leptonychotes weddellii | reverse complement strand
GTGTGTGGGGGGGAGGTGGGGGTGTCCAGAAAGGGATATAGAGAGAAGGAGAGAGAGAGAATCTTAAGTAGGCTCCAAGCCTAGGACAGAGCCTCACTCGGTGCTTGATTTCATGACCCTGACATCATGACCTGAGCCAAAATCAAGAGTCAGATGCTTAATCAGCTGAGCCACTCAGGCGCCCTGGATTGATTCTTATCTTATACTCTATGTATCATTTTGCTACAAATTCTAAGAAATCATGACATTTTATTCCAGACTATTAATTTTATTTTTAGCCAAGTTCTTCTATGTGTTCATTTTGTCATGTTCTACTTTTATAATAAAATATTTAGTTTCGGGGCGCCTGG
>NW_027696885.1:0-350 GCF_054177405.1 Leptonychotes weddellii | reverse complement strand
TCTGGTTTCACTTTCATTACAATGGAATAAAACATAAATGTGTTACTCTTTTAGCCGTATGATCCAGCAATCCCACTTCTGGGATTTTAAGGAATTTAAATTGGAGTCTTGCAGAGATACTTGCACTCTCATGTTAATTGCAGCATTAATCCCAGTCACCATACTTGGAAAAAACCTAAATGTCCATCACCAGATGAATGGATAATGAAATTGTCATATATACATGCCATGGAATATTGTTCATCCTTAAAAAGGAAGTCTTGGGTGCCTGGGTGGCTCAGTCGTTAAGCGTCTGCCTTCGGCTCAGGTCATGATCCCAGGGTCCTGGGATTTAGCCCCACGTCGGGTTC
>NW_027696884.1:0-350 GCF_054177405.1 Leptonychotes weddellii | reverse complement strand
GATCTAAGTATTAAATAATTGCTATGTATTTAAATTATTACCGTGTGCAATCTGCAATGAAGAATAATTATTAAGATTGGATACTGTCCTTCCTAAGATTACTATTTAGTTAGTAAGCCAGAATACACACTTAAAACAGTTAATACATTAAAAGTTGTATGAAAAACACACTTAATTAGAAAATATGCATCTAGGGCGCTTGGGTGGCTCAGTTGGTTAAGCGACTGCCTTCGGCTCAGGTCATGATCCTGGAGTCCCGGGATCGAGTCCCGCGTCGGGCTCCCTGCTCGGCAGGGAGTCTGCTTCTCCCTCTGACCCTCCTCCCTCTCATGCTCTCTGTATCTCATTCT
>NW_027696883.1:0-350 GCF_054177405.1 Leptonychotes weddellii | reverse complement strand
TTATTTGGGTTCTCTCTCTCTCTTTTTAAAAAATGAGTCTTGCTAGAGATTTATCAATTTTGTTGATCCTTTCAAAGAGCCAGCTCCTGGTTTCATTTACTGTTCTATTGTTTTTTTTCTTTCTGTATCATTTATTTCTGCTCTGATCTTTATTTATTTATTTATTTATTTTTCTGGGTACCTGTGGTCTTTTTTTTTTATTTTTTTTATTCTTATGTTAATCCCCATATATTACATCATTAATTTTAGATGAAGTGTTCCATGATTCATTGTTTGTGCATAACACCCAGTGCTCCATGCAGAATGTGCCCTCCTCAATACCCACCACCAGGCTAACCCATCCTCCCACC
>NW_027696882.1:0-350 GCF_054177405.1 Leptonychotes weddellii | reverse complement strand
GAGTCCCGCATCGGGCTCCCTGCTCGGCAGGGAGTCTGCTTCTCCCTCTGACCCTCCTCCCTCTCATGCTCTCTGTCTCTCATTCTCTCTCTCGCAAATAAATAAATAAAATCTTAAAAAAAAAATAAATAAATAAATAAAAAAGAAATTATAACAAAATCTCCGTAACTGCAAGTAATATAGTTTTTACTAGCATTAGGCACAACTTGCATCAACAAACCACCACAACTCCCAAGGAATCCATGGTTAAGTATAAACTCTGACTAGGCCACTTTGAAATGAATCTCATGTTGGAAACCAGAGCTCCAAGCCATCCCATTGAGGAAGGTTTCTGCCAGTTCACAAAGGTC
>NW_027696881.1:0-350 GCF_054177405.1 Leptonychotes weddellii | reverse complement strand
TAAAATAACATTACAACTTTAATTTATGGGCGATATTTATTTCAGGTGCTAGAGGGTCAATTCTAAACTAAACAATGATCCAATAAATGTATTTTGTTTCCTGTTTCAGGGCAGGTTATTAGACAAGTATTTCTGGTCTCTGGGATCATTGCATGTGGAATATTTGCTAAAAGGCAATTAGCAATTTCCTCTTCCTTCTAGAATAGAGTAATTGTAGCAGATAAATGCTCCTGCTGCTAACTCAGTAAGCTGATTTTGAAGCAAAATGTTTAAGGCACTGCAGAACGATGGAAGCAACAAGAGAAGAGAGAGACTAGTCAGGTGAACTGATAACCTACAGACCCTTTCCT
>NW_027696880.1:0-350 GCF_054177405.1 Leptonychotes weddellii | reverse complement strand
TTTCTGATCTCATTATCTCATCACTGTATTTATCTTGCAATGTGGTTAAGAACTCAAACTAAGGAAGGGGAAAATCAGTTCTACAAATTTCTTTAATTTACTTATGTTTGCATTATTATAGTATATACTATAACCTTTTAATATATTCCAGAAGTATTTTAAGCTGCTTATCCCTCTTGTTAAAAATTTCCCACTTTGACGGAAGGTTTGTCTCTTTCTCTGTAAAATGTGTCCAATTTTATTTTTCTATTTTGAGGATATAATACTAAATGCATATACCTTTAAAAATTGTATCTTTCTGATGAATTCAATTTTTTATCACTGTGAAGTGATCATCTTATCTCCGGGAA
>NW_027696879.1:0-351 GCF_054177405.1 Leptonychotes weddellii | reverse complement strand
CAACTGGGAAACTCTTACACCTGCACCAAAATAAGCGCTAATTGTTTTTTAGAATAATTTATTGTTAAAGAAAATACAGTACTGATTTACATATATTTCCCAAATGGGTTTTCATTGAAGAAAGTTTATGCACAGGGTAAAGAAGAATCATATGGGGGCGCCTGGGTGGCTCAGTTGGTTAAGCGACTGCCTTCGGCTCAGGTCATGATCCTGGAGTCCCGGGATCAAGTCCCGCATCGGGCTCCCTGCTCGGCAGGGAGTCTGCTTCTCCCTCTGACCCTCCTCCCTCTCATGCTCTCTGTCTCTCATTCTCTCTGTCTCAAATAAATAAATAAAATCTTTAAAAAAAAA
>NW_027696878.1:0-6564 GCF_054177405.1 Leptonychotes weddellii | reverse complement strand
CCATTAATTGATTTCTCCATTCTAGCCATTGTCTTCACAATTGCTAGCCTGAATTCCATCTCCGACATCTTGGTTATATCTGCATCCATTTGTAAATCTGCAGCATAAGTCATAATCTCTGAGTCTTTTCTATTTTGGGGGCTCCTCCTCCTAGTCATTCTGTTGATGGGTGTTTGAGGGAATGTATAGAGTCCAAATTTTTTACCAGAACCCAAGCAAGATGCACCTGTTTTCTTGGGACTTTAGGGTTGCTGGCCTCTTGTTTTCCCAGCCTGTCTTCTGCGAGAGGGACCTGCCACGCTGTTACTCAGGCAACCCTGTTCCAGTGGAATTGCCCTGCACCCCTGTCGTGGGGGATGGGCTCAGTGGGAATCAGTTTTGGGGGCTTTTGTTCTCTGGTGGCTTTCCCTGGCGGCTTTCCGTGTCTCTTCCACGAGTCAGAGCAGAAGAGATCATTTTCAACCTTCTGCCTCAGAGCAGAGAGATCGCAGTCTGTTCTTCAGTTAGCTCTCCAGGCCACACTGTCTCTGTTTCTGTTCATGCTGCTATAAACTGCAGGGGCCTGGGTTGTGTGCCCCTCCCCAGCGCTTCCAGTCCTGCCTCCAGGTCGGAGTACGTCTCTGCCCTTTGTGCTTCTAAAACCGCCAGCCGCTCCCAGTTTGTAGGCATGACCCCGCCGCTCTGGGTTTCCAACCCGGGGGCTGCAGTTCGCAGGCACGACCCTGCCGCTCTGGGTTTCCACCCTGGGGGCTGCCCTAAAGTCCTTTCCCTGCCACTACCGGTCTGCGAGTCTGTGCCCATCTGTAGCACGCGAGGCTGTCGCTCACCGGCGGTGCAGGATCCCCACGGTCAGGCACCCTCCCGCTGCCATTTATCCTCCGATATCTGCCTGCAGAATCACGGCTCCCCACTTCATACCTCAAAACCAACCACCTATGATATTGTGTTTGTAGAGATCCAGATCTTCTTACAGCTCAGGCTGGTTTCATGGGTGCTCAGAGTGGTCTGGTAGATATCCAGCTCAATTCCAGGGACCAGTTGAAATAGGGTCCCCTACTCCTCCGCCATCTTTCCCCCCTCTCAAGAAACAGACTCTTAATTATAGAGAACAAACTGATGGCTACTAGAGAGCAGTTGAGTGGGTGAATGGGTTAAATAGGTGATGGGGATTAAGGAGTTCACTTGTGATGAGCACCAGGTATTGTGTGGAATTGTTGAATCACCATATTGTATGCCTGAAACTATTATAGTATATGCTAACTGACTGAATTATACCCTCTATTTTAAAAAATCAAACTAACCTTCAATTCAGTAATTGTGCTCCTGTATTTACCCAAAGAATATGAAAATGCTAATTCAAAAGTATATATTTACCTCTATGATTATAGCAGCCTTATTCCAATACCCAAGTCATGGAAGTTCCCTAACTGTCCATCAACAGATGAATGGATAAAGAAGTATAGATATACAATGGAATATTATTCAGCCATGAACAAGAATGAAATCTTGCTATTTGCAACAACACGGATAAAGTTAAAGAGTATGATGTTAAGCAAAATCAGTAAGTCAGAGAATGACAAATATCATACGATTTCACTCATACATGGAATTTAAGAAATAAAACAAATGTACAAAGAAAAGCAAAAGAGAGAGGCAAACCAAGAAACAGACACTTAAATATAGAGAACAAACTGATGGTTACCAGAAGGGAGGCAGGTGTGGGAATGAGCTAAATAAGGGATAGGTATTGAAGAGTAGACTTATCATGAAGAGGACTGAGCAATGTATAGAATCGTTGAATCACCATACTGTATATCTGAAACTAATATAACACTGTATGTCAATTATATTGGAATTAAAATTTAAAAAATCTTAAAAAAAATCATTTAAGTGATTCATAAAATAAAAGGATATAAATAAGATATATACATAAAACATGGAAGGGGAGTAAAAAAAAAAAACTTTGTGCTTTTAGAATAAGTTCAAATTTACATCCCCATCAAACTGATACAGACTGCTGTGTGCAGAGAATCTTATATATAAATGCTTTTTTCCCAAGTTTTTATTTAAATTCCAATTAGTTAACATACAGTGTAATATTAATTTCAGGTGTAGAATTTAGTGAATCAACACTTTCATATTCATCACAAGTACCCTGCTTAAAAAAATATTTAAAAATTAAAAAATAAATGATAACCATAAATCAAAAGCTTTTAATAGATATGTAAAAATAAAGGGAAAGGAAGCCAAATATATCACTAAAGAAAGCCATCAATCCACAAGGGAAGAAAGGAGTAGAAAAAACGAAGAGAGAAGAATAACAAAAGTACAGTAAAACAAATAACAAAATGGCAATAAGTACATAACCATCAAAAATTACTTTGAATGAAAATGGACTAAGTACTGCAATAAAAAGTTATAGGACACTGAATGGATGAAAAAGCAACACCCATCTCCATGCTGCATACAAAAGACTCATTTCAGACCTAAATTCACATACAGATTAAAAGTAAAAACATGGAAAAATATTTATTAAAATGGAAGCAAAAAGAAAGCTGAAGTAGCAATACTTATATTGGAGAAAATAGACTTTAAAACAAAGACTGTAGCAAGATACAAAGGACACTAAATAATGACAAAGGGAACAATCCAAGAAGAAGAAATAATGGCTCTAAATATTTATGGACCCAATACAGGAGCACCCAAATTCATAATACAACTATTAGCAGACATGATAGAGGAAAGCAATAGTCATACAATTATAGTAGAGGACTTGAACACCCAACTTATATTAATGGATAAATGATCCAGACAGAAAATCAACAAGGAAAGAGTGGCTTTGTATGACACACTGGACCAGATGGATCTAACACATATATTTAGAACATTCCACCCAAAAATAGCAGAATAAACATTCTCTTTAAGTTCACATGGAACATTCTTCTTAGGAGATTACATGTTTGGCTACTAAAAAGGCTCAACAAATTCAAAAAGATTAAAATCATATCATGCTTCTTCTCTTCATACAAAGGCATGAAACTAGAAATCAATCACAAGAAAAAATCTGGAAAGAACAAAAATGCATGGAAATTGAATAAGATGTTACTAAGAAATGAGGGGGTAAACCAAAAAAATCAAAGAAGAAATAAAAAATTACATGGAGACAAAAGTTAAAACACAATGGTCAGAATCTTTGGCATGCAACAAAAGCTGTTCTAAGAAAGATTATAGCAATAAAAGTCTATCTCAAGAAGCAAGAGAGGGTGCCTGGGTGGCTCAGTCGTTAAGCGTCTGCCTTCGGCTCAGGTCATGATCCCAGGGTCCTGGGATCGAGTCCCACATCAGGCTCCCTGCTCCACGGGGAGCCTGCTTCTCCCTCTCCTGCTCCCCCTGCTTGTGTTCCTGTTCTCACTGTCTCTCTCTGTCATATAAATAAATAAAATCTTAAAAAAAAAAAAAGAAGCAAGAGAAATCTCAAATAAACAACCTAATTTTACACCTAAAGTAGCTAGAAAAAAAGAACAAAGAAAGCCCAAAGGCAGTAGAAGGAAAGGAATAATAAATATCAGAGAAAAATAAACAAAATAGAAACTAAAGAACAATGCATCAATAAAACTAAGAGATGTTTTTTGAAAATATCAACAAAATTTATAAACCTTTAGCCAGACTCATCATAAAACAATAAAAGAAGAGTGGACTCAAATAAATAAAATAAAAAATGAAAGAGGACAAATAACAAACACCACAGAAATATAAAAGATTTTAAGAGAATATTATGAAAAATGATGTCTTAGAAATATATAACCTTCCAAAACTGAATCAAAAAGAAATGGAAAATTTGAATAAACCAATTACCAGCAATGAAATTGAATTAGTAATCAAAAAACTAAGAAGAAACAAAATTTCAGGATCAGAACATACCAGTGGGATATTCTACCAACATTTAAAGATGAGGTAATAGCTGTTCTTCCCAAACTATTCTAAGAAACAGAAGAGGAAGGAAAGCTTTAAAATTCATTCTCAGAGTCCAATATTACATTGATAAGAAAACCAGTTAATGACACTAAAAAAAAAAAAAGAAAGAACAGAAAACTGCAAGCCAATATGTCTGAGGAACATAGATGCAAAAGTCATCAACAAACTATCAACAAACTGAATTCAACAATACATTACAAAATCATTCACCACAATCAAGTGGGATTTATTTGTGGTATGCAAGGGTGGTTCAATATTCACAAATCAAACAACATGATACAGCATATCAACAAGAGAACAGATTAAAAAATATATATGGTCATTTTATTTTAACTTTTTTATCTTTTTTATTTTTTTAACTTTTCTTTAAATCCCAGGAAGTTATCCTACAGTGTAATATTAGTTTTAGGTGTACTATTTAGTGATTCAACACTTACATACAACACAAGGTGTTCATCACAAAAAGCACACTGCTTAATCCCCATCACATATTTACCCAACCCCCACCCACCTCCCCTCTAGTAACCATCAGTTTGTTCTCTATAGTTAAGAGTCTGTTTCTTGGTTTCCCTCTCCTCTTTTCTCCCTATGATCATTTGTTTTGTTTCTTAAATTCCACATACGAGTGAAAACATGGTATTTGTCTTTCTCCAAATGACTTATTTCACTTAGCATAATACTCTAGCTCCATCCATGTCATCGCAAATGACAAGATATAATCTTTTTTTGTGGCTGAGTACTTTTCCATTGCATATATATACCAAATCTTCTTTATCCACTTATCTGACAATGCACACTTGGGTTTTTTCCATAATTTGACTATGGTTGATAATGCTGCTATAAACATTAGGGTGCATGCACTCTTTGAATTAGTATTTTTGTATTCTTTCAGTAAATACTTAGTGCAACTGCCTGATCGTAAGGTAGTTCTATTTTTAACTTTTTGAGAAACCTCCATATAGTTCTCCTGAGTGGCTGCACCAGTTTGGATCCCCACCAACACTGTAAGAGGGTTCCCCATCTCTGCATCACCACCAACACCTGCTGTGTCTGGTGTTGTTGAGTTTAGCATTCTGATAAGAGTGAGGTGATGTATCATTGTTTTGATTTATATTTCCATGATGATAAGTGACGTTAAACATCTTTTCATGTGTCTGCTGACCATGTGTATGTCTTCTTGGAAAAATGTCTATTCATGCCCTCTGCCCAATTCTAATTGGATTATTGGTGTTTTGGGTGCTGAGTTTTATAAGTTCTTTATAAATTTTGCATGTGAATCTTTTAACAGATTTTTTTTTGGAAGTATCTTCATCCATTCCATAGGTTGCTTTTTAGTTCAGTTGATTATTACCTTTGCTATGCAGAAGGTTTTTATTTAAATAAAGTCCCAATAATTTATTTTTGCCTTTGTTTCCTTGCCTCAGGAGACATATGTAGTAAGAAATTGCTATGCCCATTGCCAAATGGGTTACTGCCTGTGTTCTCTAGGATTTTAATAGTTTCCTGTCTCATATTTAGGTCCTTGATCCATTTTGAATTTATGTTTGTGTATGGTGAAAGAAAGTTGTCCACTTTCATTCCTTTTCATGTTGCTGTCTAATTTTCTCAACACCATTTGCTGAAAAGATTCTTTTTCCCCTTGGATATTCTTTCCTGCTTTGTCAATTATTAATTGACCATATAGTTGTGGGTTCACTTCTGGGTTTTCTATTCTGTTCCATTGATCTCTGTATCAATTTTTGGACCAGTATCATACTGTCTTGGTCACTACAGCTTTATAATATAACTTGAAGTCCAGAATTGTGATGCCTCCACATTTGCTTTCCCTTTTCAAAGTTGCTTTGGCTATTCAGGGTATTTTGTGGTTCCATACGTATTTTAGGATTTTTTGTTGTTTGTCTGTGAAAAATGCTGCTCATATTTTCATAAGGATTGCATTAGCAGTAGAGACATTTTAACAATATTTGTTCTTCCAAAATGGGAGCATGGAGTGTTTTTCCATTTCTTTGTGTCATCTTCAATTTCTTTCATCAGTGTTTTATACTTTTCAGGGTATAAATCTTTCACCTCTTTGGTTAGATTTGTTCTTTGGTATCTTATGGTTTGGGGTGTAATTTTGAATGGGATAGATTCCTTGATTTCTTTCTGCTGCTTCATTAAAAGTGTACAGAAATGCAACAGATTTCTGTATGTTGATTTTGTATCCTGCAACATTACTGAATTAGTGAGTCTAGTCCTAGCAATTTCTTGTTGGGCTATTTTGGGGTTTCTATATAGATTATCATGTCTCCTACAAATAGTGAACATTTTACTTCTTCTTGCTGTTTTGGATGCTGTTTATTTTTTGTTGTTGTTGTCTAATTGCTGTGGCTAGGACTTCCAGTACTGTTAAATAGCAATGGTGAGAGTGGACATCTCTGTCTTATTCTAGGCCATAGAGGAAAAACTCTCAGTTTTTCTCCATTGAGGAAGATATTAGCTGTGGGTTTTTTGTATATGGCATTTATCGTGATGAGATATGTTCTCTCTAACCCTACTTTGTTGAGGTTTCTTATCATGAATGGATGTTATACTTTGTCAAATGCTTCC
>NW_027696877.1:0-351 GCF_054177405.1 Leptonychotes weddellii | reverse complement strand
CAGGATCATGACCTGAGCCGAAGGCAGTCGCCTAACCAACTGAGCCACCCAGGCGCCCCAGCTATGTAGTATTCTTTACTACACGTGTGCTTTTTATTTTATTTTTTTTTAAAGATTTTATTTATTTATTTGAGAGAGAGAGAATGAGAGAGAGAGCACATGAGAGGGGGGAAGGTCAGAGGGAGAAGCAGACTCCCTGCCTAGCAGGGAGCCTGATGCGGGACTCCAGGATCATGACCTGAGCCGAAGGCAGTCGCTTAACCAACTGAGCCACCCAGGCGCCCGTGGGTGTGCTTTTCTATTAATGCATCCCATTAACTAGACTGGGGACGGTCTATGTGTCCTGCGAGC
>NW_027696876.1:0-351 GCF_054177405.1 Leptonychotes weddellii | reverse complement strand
GGAACACCCATTGCAGGACGACCAGGCACGCCGACCTGCGTTCTCCAGAGAAGTGGACAGATACACATATGTGTGTATATAAAAGTCGCTCTAAGGGACCAGCCACCCGGTGCAGGCCACGAGGTCCCCAATCGGCGGGCGGCGAGCTGCAGACCCAGGAGAGCCAGCCGTGGGCTCCACTCTGAGCCCCCAGGCCGAGCAGGCCCATGTCCCAGCTGGACCAGCGGATTCTCTCTCCGCCTTGATGTTCTGTTCGCACCCCCGACTGATCGGACGAGGCCCACCCACGCCGGGCCGGCATCTGCTTTACTCGGTTCACGGAGTCAGATGCCCATCTCATCCGGAAACACC
>NW_027696875.1:0-351 GCF_054177405.1 Leptonychotes weddellii | reverse complement strand
TTTTTATTTTTTTAAAGATTTTATTTATTTATTTGAGAGAGAGAATGAGATAGAGAGAGAGAGCATGAGACGGGGGAGGGTCAGAGGGAGAAGCAGACTCCCTGCTGAGCAGGGAGCCCGATGCGGGACTCGATCCCGGGACTCCAGGATCGTGACCTGAGCCGAAGGCAGTCGCTTAACCAACTGAGCCACCCAGGCGCCCTACATGGGCCACTTTAAAAATGAAGCTGTGAAGTCTCAGAAATTGCGTGTGCTGTAATATCTTCCATTTGTGCTTTTTAGTGTTTCAGAAACACTTCTGTCATTTGATTGGGAAATGCCAGATCTTTTTTCACAACTCAAGCACATTAT
>NW_027696874.1:0-351 GCF_054177405.1 Leptonychotes weddellii | reverse complement strand
ACTAACTACATGAGACCAAGACAACACTCACTGAGATACTCTGGTATCAATTCATCACAGCTGTCCATGATGAACACACGGCGAACATACAGTTTGATGTTGTTCTTTTTCTTCTTGTTCTCAAAGAGGTCAAAAGGAGCCCGACGGGGGATAAACAGCAATGCCCTGAATTCCAGCTGACCTTCTACAGAGAAATGCTTGACTGCCAAGTGGTCTTCCCAGTCATTAGTAAGACTTTTGTAAAACTCTCCATATTCCTCCTGGGTAATATCATCAGGGTTTCTGGTCCAAATGGGCTTGGTCTTGTTCAGTTCTTCCTGGTCTATGTATTTCTCCTTAATCTTCTTTGTT
>NW_027696873.1:0-351 GCF_054177405.1 Leptonychotes weddellii | reverse complement strand
ACCAGGCTAACCCATCCTCCCACCCCCCTCCCCTCTAGAACCCTCAGTTTGTTTTTCAGAGTCCATCGTCTCTCATGGTTCGTCTACCCCTCCGATTTCCCCCCCTTCATTCTTCCCCTCCTGCTACCTTCTTCTTCTTCTTCTTTTTTTTTTTCTTAACATATATTGCATTATTTGTTTCAGAGGTACAGATCTGAGATTCAATAGTCTTGCACAATTCACAGTGCTTACCAGAGCACATACCCTCCCCAGTGTCTATCACCCAAAGATTTTTACACTAAAATATACATCAGACTTTTTCTGGTTAATTGTGTTTGTTTCACTAATTAATTCAGAAACTTCAACATAAAA
>NW_027696872.1:0-351 GCF_054177405.1 Leptonychotes weddellii | reverse complement strand
CTCGGATTCACTTCTCCGCACGTCCTACCTTCCAGAAAGTGGTCGCTTTTCTGTTCAGAGAGTTGTTGCTATTCCTTTCTTCGATCTCCTGTTGAGTTTGTAGGTGTTCAGAATGGTTTGATCCCTATCCAGCTGAATTCCTGAGAGGAGACGAAATCCAGGTCTCCTACTCCTCCGCCATCTTGCTCCGCCCCCCTCTCCAAAGTACTATTTATCTGTGAGATTTACTGAGGTGAATAAAGGATAATTTTAGCTGTTAGAGATTTTATGATCCCAGGCATTCATTAATTTAACAAATGCCTTCTTTGAATAATAATAATGATTATGGTAGGATAAGAGAAACAACCTGGG
>NW_027696871.1:0-351 GCF_054177405.1 Leptonychotes weddellii | reverse complement strand
TTTAGTTTGCTTCACCATGTTAATACATGATCACAAAATGTGCATGAGTGTTATTGACTTATCTTGTACAGTACTAGGTATTCCTGTAACCACTTTTTTTTCCCCCCTTGGCTGTATTAAAGCTGGTTCAGTGTTAACCAGGCAAGCATAGTTATTCACAAGTTATTACTTTTTTATGTTTACTAATTCTGCTTAGTTATTGTTGAATATGTTCTTTTCTCAAATTATTTTCATTGTTTTCATGTTTAAAACATTTTTCATACTGTTTATCATGATAAGACTTCATGAAGTAAATAATTTTGCATATAATTGCAATAAGCACTGACTTTTGAACTGAAAAGAAGGAAAGTT